>NC_064920.1:768272965-768577159 GCF_023897955.1 Schistocerca gregaria
CAGTACATTACATATGCCAATTCTTGAGTAGAATGACGTGCATAATTGTGGATCAATGCTCTCCAACAGTCTTCATCAACCCATACAAGTCTTCATGAACGTGGAGAGTCACTGTTGTGTACATAGTTCCGCGTAGTTAGCACGTACACAATTTTCCCACTAGAGCGCGCCCCGCTAAGGGGCTGCGCTCGTCCATCTCCGCACTATGAGATGGCACTGTCATAGAGACGGACCAAACTGTGCTTCCGCCGATCCGCGTATTAATATGTAACGCAGCCAATGAGATTGCTGCTAACGTAGAACCTTTTCTCCTCACGGGTCACACTCGCGCAGTGATACATGAATGCGCGAGGTATTATAATGAGTGCACAGACCTCAGATTAGTCAATCTGCATTTGTCTGTACCAGTATGCATTAGTCTGTACCAGTCTGTAAGAGCTCTACATTTTTCTGCACCAGTCTATAGTCAAGTTTCAGTTTGCGCCTAATAATATTACCATATTCCTGTACATAGCCATGGAGATAAATGTATAGACACTTTTGTCAATTGTCAGAGATATATGTGAGAATAAGATTAACGTACCAATACCAAAGGAATTTCAGATTGTCAGTTGTAAATAGCATCCAGAATCAAGTTAAGTAATTTTTATGCTTGTTGTATTTTAATAAATGTGTGTGAAAATTAATCAAGCTCTGATTAAAGTTGGTCACCGTCAATCTGCCACTCGAAGCGTGCAAGTGGCATTTCTATCGTCTGACCAAACGGCAGAAGATAAGGACGCCACGATAAGACCACGAGACATGTTACTGACACTCGCCTACTTCGGTAGCAAACGATCTTCCTTAAAAAGAGAAAACCATTTTCTTCCCATGTTTTTTCCAATAGCATTATCTCCATACCAGGCCGATTGTTTCTCAGTGCCTCCACTGCTGTCACCTCTCTACTGAACTCAAACAGAAGAATATGTCGGAAATGTTCCGATTTCTCCACTTGGCACTCCATTTTCTAGCGTACGCACCTGACGTCTCTACCTCCAAGCGATAAAACAACAGTGTGTAAACCCGAAGAACAACAATGAACTACAAAAAAAAAAGACGATCGATAAATAAACGCATAGTAACAGGAAAACCAACGTGCAAAACAAAAACGCTACGAACTTACACATCACCCTAATATTGTGGAAAATTAATAAAGCTTGAAGCTTGGCTCTCTACAGAACACGCGTAAGAGTTGAAATATTTCTTCTGATATTAGTAGGTATACCAGTTACGCTCGATTTGATACGATCATTGATCGCAAGTTCGTTCCTCGGAACCACCTCTGATGCAAATTCTGCTCTGTACATTATCTTCGCTTGTCTCTACGATCTGACATGCTGTTACGTTAGAGCGCGTCTCACCTATTTGGATGTGGTTCGTGCGATCCTCTTCTTATTTTGAAGAAACCTGTTATCTCCACACGACTTTCCCTCTTAGCTTTACGTGTATCATGTACTAAGGTGTTCTGCGTATTTTTAATGAATGAATATCGCGCTGGCACTCACAGTTGTTTGCTACTCGACGGCCTTTCTTAGACAAAGATAAATCTTCCTTTTTTTCACGTTTTGCACAGTACGTGGACAAACACGCAAACACATTAACAGACAACCCTTCTACTTTTGACCTTAGCTGCGTGCCAAACACGTGACGTTATAGTCGTACGTGGAATACATCGGCCTCTTTGCTCCGCAACATCAGAGACAAAGGAAGGAAAGAGTCATGATTCATCAACTATTTTAAATTTCATAGGGTGACTAACACACGACTGACAGCGTTCCTTGCGGTAACCGACGTTAACTCAGGGGCCGTATTGACGATGGTCAGAACACTCAGAGGAGCATTATCATTTCTCTATCTGGAAACTGAACTGTTTTATTTGATGAATAGTTTAATCTTTCTTTGCAATTTGTTTAGTGAAGTACAAATTACACATGCCTAAAGTAAGTTTAGCGTTCAGTTGTACGGATCGAAGTGACAGGAGCTAACGTAGAGGTGGGCAGCAAATATGAAACTGAACACACTGTTTCGAACTACAACGAGCTACGTCTGCTAAAATCACTTTGAAGAGAAATGTATGAACTATACAAATGATCAGAGGCGCACTTTGTCCAAGGCAATCCCAACCTTCTCTACTTTTCCACGAAATATATATATATATAAATATTCGCATATTCAGGACCCAGAAAGCGAACTTCGACAGTTTGGCCAACAATACTCTTAATGACTCATCAGCAGCACATACTAAGTCTACTGCTTTTAAATATTTTCATACAGATAAAACTACCGTTTCTATTAGCTAAACACAACGCATTTCTAAGTTTACTCTATACTCTTCAGGTGGTAACCGCACATTTTGCATTGATCTACATTCAACTGGCGAGCCACAAGAAGTTATCACGGGTTGACGAAAATGTTTTCAGTCGTCTTACAGTTTTATCTTCATCGAAAATATTTTCCATATTTCGACTAAAACTTTTCTTGTTGTTGCCAGTGTTAACTGTTTGTAGAGAAAAAATAAAGTTTCCAGTGTTGCCAACCTAATTTTTGTAGGAAATAGCAAAAAATATAGTGTTAGGTCTCTAACGACCTACCGGAACGTCAGCTCACTCAGAAACACCTTTGGTTTCTTTTAAAAATCTATAAATGCACAGACCTCTCCCCACTAATTTAAGCGATGTGAGGTTATAAAAACGATGTATAATAATATGTACTTCACAGTTGAATTAACTAGCCTGATGGCTAGTAGTATTTTAATCTATGGTAGTTTTTACATAAAAGAATTCCTCCTTTGTATATTAAATTAACCGTGACATACGATATTAATGTGGTAGCAACAATATTGGACTCAGTTATTCCTTCCACAATTCACTCCGCAATCTTCGCAAAATAAAATAAATACAATTTTTAGGAAATTTAAAACGACAGTCAAATGATGTCACATCGAATGTCAGTGAATGGTGTGGCAGTGAATGACAGCAAAACGACAGTGAAAATCTCTTCTTACAGGAATTTGTGCTAATTGCAAAACTGGTCTTAGAGTCTGCGAATAGTAATATTTCCGAACTTGTAATTTTGACATAAAGTCGCGTAGGAAGGATGCGACCCAATTGCAAATCAGTAAGGGTACTGCACAGTTGCTGTGTTGGTCACTGAATAAGAAGCCACCAGCTGATAAAATAATGGCTTTATATGACGTGTTTCGAGAGCGGTTCGGTTCCCTGGCATCCTTGTCATCGTATATTATAGTAATTAATGTTTTATTATCTTTTGCTCTTATGGTCTTTTATTATCACATTACGTATTTTATCTTTTAATGAGTTTTACTTGCAGGATCTGCCTCACCTAATCTTTTGAAAGTTTGAGTCCTTGACCCATCCTGCGACTACTATTATTATTTCTATTTTATTGAATCTTCTTAAACTGGTTCCCTGCACATGGTTGATTATGTGATTTTGCAAGAAGGTTTGAACTTATGTTACTGTTTTAGAATTTTTATTCTGTTTATCTGTCAGTTTAGATGTATGTTTTTCTTATCGATGGTATTTCTTAAGTTACCGTTCATTTTATTATTCACACATTGAAAATTTTTGTTAATATTAAATTTTGTATACTTTATTTCATATGAAAAAGAAAATAATAATAACAATAATAATAATAACAATTTTTCTGGTTTTGTTGCTACGTGGCCCTGTATTTGTATTCATCACTGCCCCTGGTGGCTTAAACTGTCTTCCTAGTTACTACATTGTTGCTAGTCAGTTAGTTTGCCATGGGAGCTTTGTTACATACTGTCTTTATATTTCTAATCATCAAAATGTTCATGATGTGCATTTCAGCTGGCTGATTTTGACGATAGGTAGTTTCATACTATTGTATATTTTTTGTATAGTTATAGTATCTGCTAGATGCTATGTATTTCTGGTTTGCAGACAATCTGATGATGGGTTTTCCCAGAAACACGTCAAATAAAGCCCGCAGTTTCTCAGCTGATGGCCTCTTCCGCGGTAACATATATAGCAGTTGGGCGGCACTTCTACTGAATATTTCCAAAGATATGCAAAATTTAAAATTATGATTAATCCAAGTGATTCATTTGGGTTACAGTTCGATGTGTAAAACATGTCATTTTGTCCTCTAGCATTAGCTGAATGAACTTTGCTTTTCAGAACAATCATTTAATTGGCTTTCAATATGGCGCCATATTGATATTTGACGCAATTTTGGAATCACCCAAATTAATAGGACTCCCATGAAACCGATTGTCCTGTTATGACCTTTGGGCATGATGTATCCTGAATTCGTGGTAGCATAATATGGAATCATGAATTTAATCGGCTTCAACATTCCAAGTGTGGTTTTTTTACATGGATCCTAAAATGCAATTTCAGAAGGAATGTATGGTATCTATGGAACCAGCAAGCAATCACCAGTGTAGTGCTGTTGTTATAAATTTGCTAGTGGTCGCAATCGACATTGCATTACTAATACAATAATCTACAAATTTAAACTTTTTCTGCATCTAGTTTGTAAATAGTTAAATTTACCTAATTTTGCGGTCCCACATTCACTGGTAAAATCAGTTTCTCCTTACACGTCATATATCCTAGATACGTAGCAAAATCAGAAATATTATTGGCGAACATTACATAGTTAAAATAAACAATATATATATTCAGAACTTTAAAACATATGGAAATGACGCGAACAGAAGGTACAAAGTAGTTCGCAATATTTTTCAGTTTTAATCTTCTCTGGTGCTCAAAAAAATGTTTTGTTTGCCGTTTTATCACTTTCCCATCATCGAAGCGTTCCAGTGACCTCAGTAACAGTGTCCACCATACGGGTGTCTTGGTCAAAATGCTCAACCTGCTCATTGCTTACTGCTCCAAAATTTTGTGGAAATAAATCAGGGTGGGAATGTAAAAAATGAATTTTAAGCGACGTTATACATCCCATGTTCTTGTAACTGTCTGCCAGACCACTGACTACGGAAACATAGTTGTCATCTCTTCTGTTACCCAAAAAGCTCTTCACAAGTGCTTTGACAGAGGTCCAAGCAACTAATTTCATATTTGTGAGTTTCATATCAAAGGTTGCAAACACACTGAAGGTAAAAGGTAAGTAAAGATTAGAATCTTTATCACACCTGCCATCGCCGCGCGGGATTAGCCGAGCGGTCTAGACGCTGCAGTAACGGACTTTGCGGCTGGTCCCGGCGGAGGTTCGAGTCCTCCCTCGGGCATGGGTGTGTGTGTGTGTGTGTGTCATTAGGATAATTTAGGTTAAGTAGTGTGTAAGCTTAGGGACTGATGACCTTAGCAGATAAGCCCCATAACATTTCACACACATTTGAACATTTTGAACACCTGCCATCCAATGACGATAAGGAGATCTTCTTGAACCAAAACAATAACAATTAAAACGTTAGACATCCAAAAGAAGCAACAGCAAACAGGCGAAGTACGGGAGATAGACAATGAAAAACCCTTTTTGTTGTGGTCTTCAGTCCTGAAACTGGTTTGATGCAGCTCTCCATGCTACTCTATCCTGAGCAAGCTTCATTTCCCAGTACCTACTGCAACCTGTATCCTTCTGAATCTGCTTAGGGCATTCATCTCTTGGTCTCCCTCTACGGTTTTTACCCTCCACGCTGCCCTCCAATGCTAAATTTGTGATCCCGTGATGCCTCAGAACATGTCCTACCAACTGGTCCCTTCTTCTTGTCAAGTTGTGCCACAAACTCCTCTTCTCCCCAACTCTATTCAGTACTTCAACATTAGTTATGTGATCTATCCATCTAATCTTCAGCACCCTTCTGTAGCACCACATTTCGGAAGCTTCTATTCTCTTCTTGTCCAAACTATTTATCATCCATGTTTCATTTCCATACATGGCTACACTCCATACAAATACTTTAAGAAACGACTTCCTGACACATAAATCTATACTCGACGTTAAAAAATTTCTCTTCTTCAGAAACACTTTCCTTGCCATTGCCAGTCTACATTTTATATCCTCTCTACTTCGACCATATCAGTTATTTTGCTCCCCAAATAGCAAAACTCCTTTACTACTTTAAGTATCTCATTTCCTAATCTAATTTCCTCAGCATCACGCGAGGTAATTCTACTACATACCTTATATCCTCCTTTCAAGACACTATCCATTCCATTCAACTGCTCTTCCGAGTCCTTTGCTGTCTGTGACAGAATTACAATTTCATCGGCGAACCTCAAAGTTTTTATTTCTTCTCCATGGATTTTAATACCCACTCCGAATTTTTCTTTTGTTTCCTTTACTGCTTCCTTAATTTACAGATTGAATAACATGGAGGACAGTCTACAAACCTGTCTCATTCTCTTCCCAACCACTGTTTCCCTTTCATGCCCCTCGACTGTCATAACTGCCATCTGGTTTCTGTACAAATTGTAAATAGCCTTTCGCTCCCTGTATTTTACCCCTGCCACCTTTAGAATTTGAAAGAGAGTATTCCAGTCAACATTGTCAAAAGCTTTCTCTAAGTCTACAAATGCTAGAAACGTAGGTTTGCCTTTCCTTAATCCATTTCATCTTCATCTACATCCTCGTCCATTTCCATGATATTGTCCTTATTGACCTTAAAAACTAAGGAATCTTACGTGGTAGAACATTTTGAAAAAGGGATTCGGGCATACCAAATTAAGTGGTAGTTGATACTTCACATCCCAAGTGCAAAATGGATGTCGAGTTGTCTTATAGTCGACTATGTTGCTATGTCACACAATTCAGTCGTCACGGCAGCAGTGGCTCTCCAAGCAATTGTTGTAAACGGGCTTCTTTGTACCAGAACGGCAGCCGCGCCTGTTGTGGGAGAGGGAGTAGATTCACTTAGGTGACGCAATGCTTTCGAGGCCGACCAGTTTTTCATGAAGCGAGCGCCCACACTCACGTGCGCGGCGGTTGCCAGCCGTTGGATTCCAGTGTGCCAGCGTGAACGATAATGAGGTGTTAAGCCGCATTACATTTGTTTCCGCGTGTGACTTGCAAAACAGTCTCGTCCCCTCATGCGGTTTGTTGTGTTTAAGCAAATGCTGTTTCAAGATTACGCTCATTTCCGGGCAGCAGATAATCCGATAAGCAGCTGTAGTTTTACTTACTGTGTGATGGCTGCTAATGGAAGGGTAGAGGATAATTGGAACATTTATTGGGGGAAAAAACCCAAATGTTACTGATACGGAGATGTTTTTTTACTTATGTTTAACACTTTATCTCAAATGCATTGCAAACGTACGAAAGCGTCATGAGAAAACGTACAACTTACAAAACATTCAATGCCTCGCAGTGCATGTAAATACATTTGAGAGCGTCAGCGCGTGCATATGCCGAGTAACGTTCTGTAATAATTGTGCTCGGTTTACAGAGGGTATAAGATGACTTACACATGCTTCCAGAATTGTTAGGGCAATTAAAATATGCGAACTTTTTCGTCACAAAAATGTCGCTGTCACGGAGTTGTGGATTAAAGGAGTGCTAAGTAAGACGGGGTTCCAACTGTCTTATTAAGTACTGAATGCGGTTTAAGAGATAATTCTGTACATCCAAGTAGGCAGGAGACATCTTGAATTGGCAACAGCTCAGCACCGTTGAAACGACCAGTAGCTGAACGAATAACCAGAGCGGTGCGCGGCCGTTCGGGAGTGTCTATGGTCCTGAATTCTAGCTGTTTAGTACTTTACGTCTAACGACGTCCATCGGCATTAAACCGAGCGTTGGCGATGTACAACGGAAGGATCATTCCTGTCAACTGTACGACTGTGGAAAATATCGTTTAGATTATTTAGGCAACAGCTGGCGACGTACCTTTCTATCATCGTCATTGGGAAAATGGTGATCCTAACAAATTATTATCGTATGAAACTATTTTGTTTTCACTTTTCACTACAAGCGTAAAGCAATCCATTCGGAAATCATTTATCGTCCAGATTTTGCAAGATGCTCACCAAAATTATCACTAAATGCTTAGAAAGACACTGAATTTTAATCGAGAAAGTGAACAAGTGAGTTCTGATAAATTGTATAGCACACTGAACGACTTTGAAGTTGTGAACGAAGTCACAGAACAGAGTAATGTTTAGGAACAACTAACCTGTTTCTTGGAGTTTATAGATACCGAGAAAGTTTTTGACCCAGTTTCGACAAAATATGCACTAATAGCCTTGAGTAACAAGACCTTCATTCAATCTATGTCTGTACACAGATGTATTAACGCTAGAGCTGCTATTATACTTCTCCATGGTAGTGAAAAATTAAAATCTTAAGCACAAGTGAGACAAGAAGATTCCATATTAACAGAATTACTTTTAGCAGCTCTTATTTTAAGATCCCTAAACAGGGAAAAACAGGACTTAACACATACTAGTGGAACATTACTGAACTACCAACGTTTTGCTGTTGATCTTGTGCCTTTTGCCTTTCGTACAGATAAAATTCAATCACATATGGTTGATCTTCTTCTTTACAGACGAATGGAAAATCTTCTTCTTTACAGACGAATGGAAAAACTAGTAGAAGATCAGCTTCGATCCCGTAGAAATATTGTAACACGTGAGGCAATACTGACCCTACGACTTATCTTAGAAGAGAGATTAAGGAAAGGCAAACCTACGTTTCTAGCATTTGTAGACTTAGAGAAAGCTTTTGACAATGTTGACTGGAATACTCTCTTTCAAATTCTAAAGGTGGCAGGGGTAAAATACAGGGAGCGAAAGGCTATTTACAGTTTATACAGAAACCAGATTGCAGTTATAAGAGTCGAGGGACAACAGATGGAAGCAGCGGTTGGGAAGGGAGTGAGACAGGGCTGTAGCCTCTCCTCCATGTTATTCAATCTGTATATTTAGCAAGCAATAAAGGAAACAAAAGAAAAGTTCAGAGTAGGTATTAAAATCCATGAAGGAGAAATAAAAACTTTGAGGTTCGACGATGACATTGTAATTCTGTCAGAGACAGCAAAGGACTTAGAAGAGCAGCTGAACGGAATGGACAGTGTTTTGAAAGGAGGGTATAAGATGAACATCAACAAAAGAAAACGAGGATAATGGAATGTAGTCGAATTAAGTCGGGTTGTGCTGAGGGAATTAGATGAGGGAATGAGACACTTAAAGTAGTAAAGGAGTTTTGCTATTTGAGGAGCAAAATAACTGATGATGTTCGAGGTAGAGAGGATATAAAATGTAGACTGACAATCGCAAGGAAAGCGTTTCAGAAGAAGAGAAATTTGTTAACATCGAGTATAGATTTAAGTGTCAAGAAGTTGTTTCTGAAACTATTTGTATGGAGTGTAGCCATGTATGGAAGTGAAACATGGGCGATAAATAGTTTGGACAAGAAGAGAATAGAAGCTTTTGAAATGTGGTGCTACAGAAGGATGCTGACGATTAGATGGGTAGATCACATAACTAATGAGGAGGTATTAAATAGGATTGGGGAGAAGAGAAGTTTGTGGCACAACTTGACTAGAAGAAGGGATCGGTTGGTAGGTCATGTTCTGAGGCATCAAGGGATCACCAATTTAGTATTGGAGGGCAGGGTGGAGGGTAAAAATCGTAGAGGGAGGCCAAGAGATGAATCCACTAAGCAGATTCAGAAGGATGTAGGGTGCGGTAGTTAATGGGAGATGAAGAAGCTTGCACAGGATAGAGTAGCATGAAGAGCTGCATCAAACCAGTCTCAGGACTGAAGACCACAACAACAACACGGTTGATTTTCACAGATCAAGACTGAAATTCAGTATGTAAATCCATTAAAATAAGATTAAAATAATGTTTAAAGGGCAATGAAACTTTTCCAAGTGTATGACAGCATTTTGCTATATCGACCAAAGGTCCGGCAAATACACGACCTTCATGGAGATAATTTGCTACAGTGGCCGAAACATTGGTCTAGATAACAAGATAAAATCGCGGTCAAATACACAGAAAAGTTTTATTGAAGATGACGGTTGTAGAAGCCTTCGCTCACACGGGTAATGAGCATACAGGAAAGAAAATAGTAAACGTCATCAATGAGTCGAA
Organism: Schistocerca gregaria; assembly: GCF_023897955.1. NCBI lineage: Eukaryota > Metazoa > Arthropoda > Insecta > Orthoptera > Acrididae > Schistocerca > Schistocerca gregaria. The sequence continues at coordinate 768,283,057 of NC_064920.1, forward strand.
GAAACAGGCAAGAGAAATATACAGTGCAGGAAAAATGTTCAGGAGTGCAATTGGTAGGAGAGAAAGTTGTACCTTGCAACAATTTTCAGGCTTCTGTAATACAAATTTACTATGTTTTATTAATCTATTTTGAAACAATAATATTCACTTTATGAGCACTGCAATTAGAAAAATAACTCTGGTAACGTAAGGTTTTCCCAAATGTGAAAAACATGGCATGTACCTAGGAACAAATTTTGCATTTAAATTTAAAAGTGTTGAAATTGAGCAAATCATGTCAGTACTGTATTTAGTAATCCGTGTGTTACATTATTGATCTGCCACATACCGATAATCAGTAAGTGAAATGAAATTAAGAAGTAGTAGCACCAAAAACCAGTTGTAAATTAAAAACATTTTGAATCAGAGGCTATTGCTAACTAACACATAGTTCTATTTTTAAGCTAGAGAAAATTGTTAGGACATTAAAGAAACTTGTTCATGCACGGTACAATATGGTGCAGAACCGACGACGTATGGCTCAACCATACACGCGCTAAGAAACTAGCTTTAAAAGTGTACAGAATTTTACTCAACAAAAAACTCTGTAGCTGAAGAATGCAACATCCTTGAAATAGCTTTATTATCTTACACAGCATTTAAATATATAGAATCCATAATATTTACAAATGCTGAACAAAACAGAACATCCCGTCCCAAAATAACAAAAAGGTGGGAAATGGCGGAAAATGCTTATGGCGGTCTCTAGTGTCAAGTCGTTCATGTGATTCTAAAATCAGTCTTGAAACAACGATCAGAAATGTCACGTGTTCCCAGGTACACTATCCTTTACTGTTCATCACAACATAGGTGATAAATATAATGCTTTCCTTAACACATTTCTCATGCTCTTTGAGAGTTGCTTTCCGTTAGAACATTCTAACATAAAAAAATTTCAATCGAGTAAACTTGTTGAGGTATCGTAGTCTATTAATGTTCTCGGCAACTTCATTAATACGAACAGCGAGAGTCCCAGCACACTTCTCTGGGGCATTTCTACATCTGCCGATAACTCTCCATTCAAGATAACTTGCAGTGTCTTTCTTACCAAAAAATCCTCAATCCAGCCACAAAAATCTCTTTATACGCCATATGATCTTACTTTCGTTAATAAGAGTGGATGCGGCACTAACTGAAATGCTGCATCTATCTGGTTGCCTTGATGAGAAGCTTTCAGTATGCCCTCGTGCGAGAAAAGTATAAGTCGGGTTTCACATGATCGAGGTTTTCGGAATCCTTGCTGATTGGCATGGAGGTTTTCTGATGACATTAATGAAAGCTATTTTGAATGTTACGACGTAAACACAGGTGTCGTCGAAAAGCAACACCTTATAGGGGAGCAAATAAGGAGGTAGAAACCAATAGAAAGACTGCTACTGAGGCAAAACCCATCAGTCTCTACAACCACAGCACTAATAGGCAGAAGGGGTGAATGTTGAACCATTTTCAGGAGTTCCTCTATACATGTAGTTGGTCGAAGACATTTGCAAAGTGTGGTGGGTAGACTAGAGTACTGATTTTATGTACATTATTTTTAAATGTCGACGGCGTTTGTCGTTATTTAAGCCAAGTGTATGGTACGACTTTGGTACAGCACTAGGTTCGGTTATACGTTTAATGAAAAGCTGCTACGTTGTTTCATCTATAATAGTATGATATGGGACAGGACATCCGACACCCCAAGATGTCAAAGATCGTCGGGAAAATCAGAAAAATGTAATAGTATTGTTTCTGAGGAAACTTCACTCAGATTTTATGAGTCTGATGCTCATACTTCTTAATACGAGAGTCGCCCAGAAAGTAATGCACAATTTTTTCCCAGCCAACAACAATGGTGAAATGAAACATTAGGTAAGCATTATTTGAAGTTTCCGTAGTGCGCGTGCAAACTTTTCGTTTCCTCTAACATACAGCATAGGTGCAGCAATGTTTCAAAATAACGTACGATACAAGCAGCATATCGTCATTGGATTTCTGAGTGCAAAAAAAAAAAAAAAAAAAAAAAAAAAAAAAAAAAAAAAAAAAAACTATTAGGGATATTCACAAAAGTTTGCGTGCAGTCGGCAGGAGATGACGGTTCGGCAGAGTTCCGTGACTTACAGCTACAGCGTTCGGGGAGGCCATCCATGGCTGTCACATCTGACAACATGCATCTTGCTAAATGTGCTCATTCGCGAAGACCGTCGCATAAAAACTCGCAGTTGGCACTAATGCTATCAATCAGCAAAGAAAGTGAGGATGCAATCAATACTCTTGGAGTTGATTCAACTTGATAACGCTCAGCCACACGCAAGTTCCACATCCCTGATTTAGCTCCCTCAGACTTCTCTTATTCGGGTCATTAAAGGATGCCATTCGTGGAAGAAATTTTGAGGATGACGGAGAGGTAATACGCACAGTGAAGAAATGGTTTCATGATCAGGACAAGCAGTGGTACCAACAGGATATACACGTCCGTGTGTCCCTCTTGAGGAAAACCATAGAAGAGGAAGGAGATTACGAGATTACGCGGAAAAATATGCAGTGTAGAATATACGTCAGTCTCCCGTGTGTGTGCGTTGCATTGCGTTCAATAAACTATTGTTGAAGAAAAAAATTTGGTGCATTAACTCATGGGTGACCCTCGTAGTATGACGGGAGTTCTTCTCTAGTTGATAACTGAACACTGAGTCTTGGGGCTGCGGCCCGGCACAGTTACGCTACAGAACAGCAGCGCAGAAAATAGCCACTTCCTAGTATTAAGTATTAAAAGCGTCAAGTGAGTCGTAACAGAAGAAAGTTAGCGCCAATGGTGTATGGCGTTGTTGGGTGACACTGTAGTGGGTGGTGGTGGGATCACTCATGGAAAAATTCCTGTAGTAGTTGGTGTTAGAGCTGCACTTTTTTTTTTCAGTAATTTGTAGGAAGGTCTTATGGGACAAAACTGCTGAGGTCATCGGTTCCTGAGCCTACACACTGCTTAATCTAATTTAAACTAACTTAACACCAAGGACAACACACACACCCATGCCCGAGGTAGGACTCGAACCTCCGGCGGGGGGAGCCGCACGAACTGTGAGAAGACGCCCGAGACCACAAGGCTACCCCGTGCGGCGCACCGTTTTTAGATTGAAGTCTACTTATAGGTGTACCTTCTTAAAGGAAGTCCCAGTAACTAAGGGCTCACTTTCAGAGGACGTCATGTTTCCAAGTAGAGAAGGAATTAGCATATTTCATCAAAATATAAGAGGTATTAGAGATAAAGTTAGTGAACTGCTTATAGGTGTTGACTCTGAAATTATTGGTAGCACCACTTAAATAATTTGACAATTCAGAGGCTTCGTGTAGCAGTATACAAATTAGCTGGCTGTTTTTCAAAGAGTTCGTTGCGGGGTGGGGGAGTCGCTATGAACGTAAAAAACAGTATTCCATTTGAGTACATAGACCATTACGACACTACACTGGACAGATATTTGAATTTTGTGCAGGGGCAGTTCAATTCAGTGAAACTAAACTTCTAATTGTTGTTTATAGGTCCCCTAACACTAACTTCAGAGCATTTCTGCTCAGGCTAGAAAGAGTTCTTGATTCACCTTGTAGGAAGTACTAGAAATTAGTTATATGTGGTGACTTCAATATAAATTTTGTGTTTGATGGTGCAAGAAAAAGGATGTTGGTAGATTTCCTAAATTCATATGATATGATCCAGACTGTGTTTTTTTTCGACTAGGGTGCAGGGGAACAGTAGAACAGCCATAGACAATATTTTTATTCGTTCTTCATTACTAGATGGGCATTCTGTTAGTAAAAGGGTGAATGCCCTTTTAGACCATGATGCACGGTTTTAATACTAAAAGGCTTTTGTACTGAAAGAAATGTCACATATAATTACAAACTATGTAAGAAAGTTAATCCTACAGCAAAAGAGAGTTTCTTAAGCCTTATAAAGGAACGGGGAGTGGAAAGATGTTTATAGTGCCGATAACATAGATGAGAAATATAATGATTTTCTTAACATATTTCTCATGCTCTTTGAGAGTTGCTGACTAGTGGGATAAGCATATCATGTACAACAAAGCGAGAATTACACTCCTGGAAATTGAAATAAGAACACCGTGAATTCATTGTCCCAGGAAGGGGAAACTTTATTGACACATTCCTGGGGTCAGATACATCACATGATCACACTGACAGAACCACAGGCACATAGACACAGGCAACAGAGCATACACAATGTCGGCACTAGTACAGCGTATATCCACCTTTCGCAGCAATGCAGGCTGCTATTCTCCCATGGAGACGATAGTAGAGATGCTAGATGTAGTCCTGTGGAACGGCTTGCCATGCCATTTCCACCTGGCGCCTCAGTTGGACCAGCGTTCGTGCTGGACGTGCAGACCGCGTGAGACGACGCTTCATCCAGTCCCAAACATGCTCAATGGGGGACAGATCCGGAGATCTTGCTGGCCCGGGTAGTTGACTTACACCTTCTAGAGCACGTTGGGTGGCACGGGATACATGCGGACGTGCATTGTCCTGTTGGAACAGCAAGTTCCCTTGCCGGTCTAGGAATGGTAGAACTATGGGTTCGATGGCGGTTTGGATGTACCGTGCACTATTCAGTGTCCCCTCGACGATCACCAGAGGTGTACGGCCAGTGTAGGAGATCGCTCCCCACACCATGATGCCGGGTGTTGGCCCTGTGTGCCTCGGTCGTATGCAGTCCTGATTGTGGCGCTCACCTGCAAGGCGGCAAACACGCATACGACCATCATTGGCACCAAGGCAGAGGCGACTCTCATCGCTGAAGACGACACGTCTCCCTTCGTCCCTCCATTCACGCTTGTCGCGACACCACTGGAGGCGGGTTGCACGATGTTGGGGCGTGAGCGGAAGACGGCCTAACGGTGTGCGGGACCGTAGCCCAGCTTCATGGAGACGGTTGCGAATGGTCCTCGCCGATACCCCAGGAGCAACAGTGTCCCTAATATGCTGGGAAGTGGCGGTGCGGTCCCCTACGGCACTGCGTAGGATCCTACGGTCTTGGCGTGCATCCGTGCGTCGCTGCGGTCCGGTCCCAGGTCGATGGGCACGTGCACCTTCCACCGACCACTGGCGACAACATCGATGTACTGTGGAGATCTCACGCCCCACGTGTTGAGCATTTCGGCGGTACGTCCACCCGGCCTCCTGCATGGCCACTATACGCCCTCGCTCAAAGTCCGTCAACTGCACATACGGTTCACGTCCACGCTGTCGCGGTATGCTACCAGTGTTAAAGACTGCGATGGAGCTCCGTATGCCACGGCAAACTGGCTGACACTGACGGCGGCGGTGCACAAATGCTGCGCAGCTAGCGCCATTCGACGGCCAACACCGCGGTTCCTGGTGTGTCCGCTGTGCCGTGCGTGTGATCATTGCTTGTACAGCCCTCTCGCAGTGTCCGGAGCAAGTATGGTGGGTCTGACACTCCGGTGTCAATGTGTTCTTTTTTCCATTTCCAGGAGTGTATATCAACATGTTAGAAGTGGTCACAATCAAGCTACAGTAGCACATTACAAACAGTACTGTAAGGTTATTAAGAAGGCGAAGAGCATGTAGAATGCAAATAGAATAGCTAATTCACAGAATAAAACTAAAACATATGGTCGGTTGTAAGGGAAGTGACTGGTCAGCAGCGCAAGGTCGACGATATAAAATCAATTCGTAGAAAAAATGTTTCTGTTACTGACAAATCATATATATATATATATATATATATATATATATATATATATATATATATATATATATATATAACAATAATTTTCTAAGCATTGCTGATGAATTAAATAAAAATTTACTTTCTACAGGGAATCGTATAACATTCTTGGCAAATACCTTACCGAGATTGATGTCTGAAATACTACTCTGTGATACAGACAAGGGGGTTATTAAGTCAATATTTAAATCACTGAAGACTAAGGACTCTCATGGATATGATGGAGTGCCTAGCAGAATATTAAAGTACTGTGCTGCACATGTTAGGTCTGTACTTAGCCATATTTGTAATTTTTCCTTTAAAAATGGCCAGTTTCCTTGAGGGTTAAAGTACTCAACAGCAAAGCCGCTTTATAAAAAGGGAGAAAGGGATAATGTAGACAATTTTAGGCCTATTTCTATGCCATCAGTGTTTGCTAAAGTTGTTGAGAAGGCTGTGTATGTAAGGATAATTGCTCATTTTATATCATACGATTTGCTATCAAATGTACCGGTCGGCTTCACAAGTCTTTTAACAACTAAAAATGCTATATTCTGTTTTCTCTGTGAGGTACTGGATGGGTTAAACAAAAGGTTTCGAACGCCAGGCATATTTTTTAATTTAACATAGGCGTTTGATTGTGTTGATCACAAAATATTGCTCCAGGAATTGGATCATCACGGAATACGGGGAGTAGCTCACAAACGGTTCACTCTTACTTTAGCAACAGATAGCAAAAGGTCGATAACGACTGCTGGAATATATGATATGTCAGCAAGGCACAGTTACTGTCCAACTGAGTACAGGGAATGAAATGAGCAAAGATTTATACCCTGATACCGACATGTTCCCTGTTTACTGTCCTTGCCAGTTGCGCAGTGGAACTGCGCTACAGCGTCACACATTCATTCGTTTACAATTTTCGTTTGCCGCAGATAACTGTATGAATGTCAATTTGAGACCTATTTTGCATAACTTCTTTGTGGTGAATTGTTTTTTTTTTGTCTTAGAGTGTACATTTTCAGAAATTTCTTCCTCAGTTAAGATCTATGTCTGTTACTAGTTTACTTCTTTCAGTGATGAATGTTCTCTTTGCTTGTGTTACTCTTTCTGGTATTCACCTTGCTTCGTCCTTCACGTGTTATTTTGCTTACAAGCCAACAGAATTCCCGCACATTGTCTGTTACTTGCTCCTCAGTTTCCATGTTAATTTAATGTCTAATCACATTTGTTCTGCTTCTCTCATTACTTTCGTCTTTCTTTAATTTACTCCCAGTCCACGTTTGGTGTTCATTTAGCTATTTATTCCACTTAACATCTCGCAATTCATTCCTCACTTTCATAGAAGATCGTCAGCGAATCTTATGACTCATATTCTTTCACCCTAAAATAAAAGTCACTTCTTTTGTTTCCGTAACATTTCTTCGATATACAACGTTTACAACAGAGGCGAAAGTCTCCACCCCTGCCTTACGCACTTTTCAGCAAGATCACTTCCCTTGCTCTTCCATTCTTATTGTTCCCTCTTGGTTCTTGAACACCATGCTAACAACACGTCTTTCCTTATTGTGTATGTCAGTTTTTTTCCTGAGAACTTCAAATCTTTTGCACCACTTTAGATTGACACTTTTCAAAGATCAACAAATCCTACTAAGGTGTCTTAAGTTTTTGTAGAGTCCTAACTCCGTTGTTAAGAGCAACGGAAGAACTTACTCTTTGGTGCCTTTACCCTTCGCAAAGCCTAACTGGTAGCTATTTAAAAAGAAATCTCAGTTTTCTTTCCCATTCTCCTTAGGTGTATAGTTTGACTTCATAATACGTGTACGTGTAAAGGAGTGCCACAACATCGATATAGGTAGTACCCAATTAAATGATTCATATCTCTTTAACATCCTACCTGTATGACCTTCCGTGAGTCTACACTGACATTCCTTCTCTGTGGAAACATCTTATATTCACATCCGCATTTTTTTCTGCAATATGAATTAATGTTAATAATTTACCCTTGTTCTACCTTATCATTCCTTCAACCTATAGTATCAGATTAATCACCTCACTTTGGGACACGTACAGGAGATCGACAAACCGTGGAGGAAGCGAAGGCGGCGCAGTGGTTAGCACATTGGACTCGCATTCGGGAGGACGATGATTCAAATCCGCGTCCGGCCATCCTGATTTATGTATTCTGTGATTTCCCTAAATCGTTTCAGCTGAATGCCGGGTTGGTTCCTTTGACGGCGCACGGCCGACTTCCCATCCTTCCCCAACCCGATGGGACAGATGACCTCGCTGTTTGATCCCCTCCCCCAAATCAATCAGCCAAGGAAAAACATGGAAACACAGAAAACACATTACCGTGCCTAATACGGTGTAGGGAACCCTTTGACACCCAAAAAAGCTTCTAGTCGTCTCAAAATGGATATTTACTGGTCCTGGATTGTTTCCAACCTTCCTTTCTGCAAAATAGTAAGAAGTACAGGAAAGGATGATAAAGATGGATGGCGATCAATCAAACAACGCATCGAAGACAAACGACAACGCATATCAAGAACAATCCACTCAATTTATCCTCTCTTGGCCAGTAAAGAAATGTACTATAGAACTAAACTCAACATCTATAAAGCAACAGTACAACCCATGATGCTCTACGGCTGCTCGTCGTGGGGCATTACCAGCAAATCGAACAGAAAACCATTACAAACTCCACAAAACAGATGCTTCTAACTCATACCTAACGCCCCATGGTGGACCAGTACAAATCAAATCCATGCAGAACTCAACATGCCGACAGTAGACATCCAGATCAACACCACCGCAAGAAGGCTCTTTGACAAAATAGAACGGCCCAGACCTACTCGACAACAGCCCCGAGAATTGGCAACAGTTGAACCAGCCCAATGGCATAAAGTACGTGTTCCATTATCCATCCTACAGTACGATTAAAGAACAACGAAGTACCTCAAATTAATCTGCAATACCAGAACATACAACGGAAAACCCGCAACAACATAGAAAATATGTTCCGAAATACCAAGATTGTGAGCCTCAAGGACCGAGAAACCGTGCCCAAAGGCTGCCAAACGCAAAACAGGTGCCCCATTTTTCAAATAAATTGTGTCCCCAACAAGCTACTCTACCCCGCACGCTCTAGGGACCATCCTCCTCCGGAGGTAGAGCCCTGGCCATCGCACAACACACCCAAGCAAATAAAAAAGGATGGCGATCAAGCACTCTTCTCTCCATAGTAGACCAGAGAGGCCAGTAACATTGAGTTCTGATAACCATGGCGTCTAGGGATAACATTGAGTTCTGGTAACTATGGTGGCCAGGGGAGATGCGGCAATTCATCCTCGTGCTCACAAATCCAGACCCCGACGATGTGAGCTGTGTGAACAGGGGCCTATCGTGGAACATAGCACTACTTTTGGGGAACAAAACATTGTAGCATGGGATGGACCTGATCAGCCAAAATGGTCACATAATCGTTGGCAATAATACGACCTTGCAGAGTAGCTATTGGCACCATGAGATACCACGATACCGCTGCGAAAATCCTCATCCACTTCCCGTCACTCTGAGGACTTACACTAGGCTAGTTTACAGTATGAAACAATACCCACACGAACAAATGACTGTCTTCCATTGCTCCACAGCCCAGGTTTCATGGCTTAGGCCCCATCTCTTCCTGTTGCCGGCATTTGTATCGCTGACGATTGATTTTGGAATTCCAGGTCACCCTTCCAAGCTTATGGAGATACCGTTATGTTATTTTCGTGCCAACAGAATTTGCAGTAACTTTTGCAACTTTCGTCGTCCTATTTTTCGTCGTAATCCTCCTCGATGACCGTCTGTTACGATCACTCACACTTTCGTCTGCGTTGTGATTTAGGGCATGACGTTTTTCCGATTTCCCTGTATGCGGTGTATGTCTTCGAACGGTGCCTGTTGGAACACCGAACACTTGTGCTATCATTGTTACCGAAGCAACCACCATAAGAGCGTCATCAATTTTGCCCACGTTCCAGTTCATTTAGCTTCAACACAATGCACTCACAACTACAGAGAACACTGTTCTGATCGCGTCTAACACTTGCAAAATATTGAGGCCATAGTGCAGGTGCCGTTTCTGGTCAAACACAACAGCGTAACCTGCATGCTTTGATATCATCTGTACTTACGTTCAAGTATCCATTTTTCGACGTGTTAACATATTTGTGTAGAACCCCTGTATATTTCTATTTTGCTTTCAACCTTGTGTGTTAATCACAAATAATGGTATATATATGACTTTTCGCGTTAAGCATTCGTGATAACTTCTGCCAAAAGATTTTGAAGGCAACAGATTCTCTTTTAATTTTCAATCGAAAGGCACGAGCCGGCTCCAGTGTCTGTCCTCTACGTAAGCAGTGGATGGCAGTCACTTGAAGGATTGTCCGCGACTGAGGGAGCGGAGCCGACAGCCTGCAGTAAATCACCTTTCCCATCTGGCGGATGACGGTGGTCTTCCGTAATAGCGTCGTAAGGACCCGCTGTTTGGAGGGCGACAAAAGCAATCAGTGCGGCACATTCCTCGCCAAAACAATTTCGTCACTGCCCGACGTAAACATATAGTTGACGTTCCCCGCTCAATAGTCTCTCCCTTGTGTCTGAACTTGGAATTCTTCCAGTCGCTTTCCAAAACTACTTAGTTATGTGTGTCACCGATAACAATATCAATTTCATATGAAGAGCCATTTGTTCTGTCGCAATACAAGACAAAAACACAACCTTCCCGCAGATTTTGCTTCATAGTGTAGGGTTCAGAGTGGCGCTATGTACTCTAATGCAAAAGACTTGGACAAGCTCTCATTTACCACAAAATAAGAATTTGGGGATTCCTACCGGGTCAAAGGAAAATTATGATGATACTTTACTAGCTACACCTTCTACAATTTATCTGATTATCTGAATTCTAGGATTAAAAATTCCCGTTATCTGCACTGCATGTAGTAATGATATTGTAAACAGACCTCTGTTGCTGCAGATACAGGTGACTTTTTTATTTAGCACGTTCACGTGGCCGTGTACCATCAGTCGCTCGCGCCATATTATCCCACTGGGCTGGGTGTGAAAGTGGCGTCTTGTGCTCGGCTCTGACAATTATGCTACCAGCGATGCACGAGTGTGTGAGCCATTGGACTGTAGGTACCAGTGATGGCTCGTGTTCGAGTCTTATCAATTATTCTACCAGCAACAAACTAGCATATGAACCATTGACTGAAGTGGTACACTGGTGACTCGTGCTCGACTGTACCAATTATGCTTGCCTATGAACCATTGGCCGGCATGTACGACTGTCGCTCATGCTCGACTCTATCAATTATACTACCAGCAATGCACTAGCATTGCATGAACCACTGGCCGACGTGTACACTCTACCAATTACGCTACCTGCAGTATATTAGTGTATGAGCCATTGCGCAGTATGAACCACTCACTGGTGGCTCGTGTTGTGTGTGTGTGTGAAATGTGTGAAATCTTATGGGACTTAACTGCTAAGGTCATCAGTCCCTAAGCTTACACACTACTTAACCTAAATTATCCTAAGGGCAAACACACACCCACGCCTGAGGCAGGACTCGAACCTCCGCCGGGGCTAGCCACACAGTCCATGAGTGCAGTGCCCAAGTCCGCTCGGCTAATCCCGCGCGGCTGGCTCGTGTTCGAGTCTTATCAATTAGTCTACCAGCAACACACTAGCATGTGAACCAATGGCGGGCACGTACCTTTTGTGGCTCACGCTCGACTCTTATCAATCATGCTACCAACAATAGACTAGTGTGTGATACATGACGTATCATGCAAGTGTCTCGAATAGCTGTGAACAGAATTTTGTTAGACTCTTCAACGAGAGTTGCTTCTGAAAAAATGAGACATCACATAATAATTTAGTGTAAAAATATTTTAGGTGAATTCTCGTTGTTTTAAAAGAATGTACTCAAGCCACTTTCAAAATAAAAGGTACATTGAAACAGTTGCCTAGAGCGCTTGAATACGACTGCCAACCCACGGCGTGGAACAGGAAAAGAATCGCAACCGGATGAAGGAAAGCTTGAATACCCGCGCCGCTCCACAGCGAGAAGCACAATTCTCAGTGGTGGTGCAAACAGGTTAAAAATAGGCATGTTTTGAGTAAATATGAAATTTATTTTAACTCTGTGATCAGATAACCCTCCCCCCCCCCCTCCCCACCTCCCTGTCGCCATAGTCCTCGTTTAACCTGAAAGAGGAAAGTCATGTGCAGTATCTGACTACGATTCGTTGCAATGTATCGTATTGTCACTGTTTGTGTATCGTATTTTCTGAGACGGAGATTGATAAGCAGCCCAGAATTCGCCTAAATGTGCGTCGAAAACAACCTAAAAACTATACTCAGGCTGGCCGCTGTCCCAGACTACGGTCGTTAATGAGCCGCTAGGATTCGCTCCGCCTCCCTATCTGGCGAGCTAATGTGCTCAGCGTTAAGCTGTAAGATCAGCTCGTATATATTAAGCTACCAATAGAAGATAAACAGCAGCTGCTCAGTATAGCTGAGCAAGCAGCAGCTTCGGTTTTCGCAGTAGCGGGTTTCGATCGTGGTGTGTTACATCTAGCTTATGTAACCACACCTATTCTAAGAGTTTTCTGTTTTTTGTTAGTGTGGACATTGATCGTTTCACATTCTTAAGGAATTATTCCTCTCGAGGAACACGATAAATGAGTGAATGAATAAATGAATGAATGACATACAACCAAACAAAGCATCATGGTGGCTCAATCATATGATTCGTATTCGTAAACAACCCGATTAAAATCCTACCTCGCTATCCTGTCTTAAATTATGCCGTTGTCTGGTTTCAGGAGAATACAGGGATCGTTCGATATCCATGTCCATGGCCCATTCCTTCTCTCGTTCGAGGCTATCTGATTTAAGGATTTTGTCTCCTATGATCTTGACGCCGACAGAACGCTTAACCCTCCTTTACGCTCCTTCTAACCTATAGTTTTCTTGGAAACACGCAGATCGCTGTATGTCATCATTCTCTTCGCTTTTTTTTTCGTTTATGTAAGTTGTATCAATGACACAGTGTCAGGTGACAAGTCATAAGGTACACAGAATTCACTGAAACAAAAAAAGTAATAACGAAATATGGAAGTAAAATTACAAAATGAAAATAAGACAATGTAATAAAATAATAATAATAATAAACATACAATATATAAATATTATTAATGAAAATGAAAGGAGAAAGTGGTAGCTCATACATTACTTATTTGACGACTAGATAATTGATTGGCGACCATTAGACTGAAATAAACTCCAAACTGGTTCATCAGATTTCACGAGAAAAAAATTTCGAAATAGAATTACAGACGTATGAATGTTAGATATACACGCTCTCTCCGTATCACCAACACAGCCGATACAACGAGACTATCATGCAGCAGAGCTACAAGTCTGCGAACTGGCAGTCTGTGGTCTGCTGAACCCGAGGACAATTTTTGAGGCGACGCACAAAGCACCGATTCGCTTCAAAACCTGGACAGAATAGAAAAAAGGTGCACTTTTCCCGCGGATTCCACTGGTGCATATTTTTCCTATGCTGCGGTGTCATTCCAGTCTCAAGTCGATATAATACGTGCAGTCAAAGTTGACAGTATACAGTGAATCGGACAACGACATGTTTTTCAGATATCGTTTGGTGTAGTCTGTTTAATATGACAATGAACCTGTCTAGTGTTGTCAGGATATAGGGTGGCACTCCAGAAGGAATGTTTATGACATTTTTAATCGGTGTAATGACATATATCGACTTAAAACCAAACTACTACAATTTATCCAGAATTTTTGGCTACAAAATTTCCTCTGTGTGGCTCTACTTTTGAAAATAGCGCTTCTAGTAGCTTAATTGTATAGGTAACGAGTTCAAATGTATTTGAGTGCACATATTCGCACGTTTTAGTGGACGGCCATTTTTCTATCGTACACCAGTGCCACATTATCTCTCAAACTATTATCTGCACAAAAACTGTCATTAGGGTTTTCTGTAGAATTCTTGAGGAACTATTGGGAATTGTGATTATAATTTTATTTTAGCAAATTAGGAAATAACTTTTACCAGATTTAAATTTTCGCGCGTAATATTGTTTAGTTTCACAAAATGCTGCAGAACTGTTCAAGTTTTGTACTGCTAACTCTAGAATTAAAACAGATCTATTGAAAACTCTGGAAGATAAATACATGTTTCTCGAAAGTCGGGTGCCAGCTTCAGTGGACTCACAATATTCTGTAGTAATGCCCGATGACGACATCAGTCCACGTGGTTATGATGCATGGATATCCCATAATCGAAGATAATTCGTTGCAATTGGACGGCTATCTTAAGCTCGGAATAAGGAAATCGGGCATTACCGAGAAGATTTTACTCAAAAATTCCCGTAAGAAAACGATGCATGTCGTAGTTCATTGCTTTCAGGCATCTTTGCATCCATTCTTCTCAAGAGTTCTGAAAATGACGGTTAAAGAAGATAAACACATGTAAATGATCTGCTTTTCGAACCGTCTCCCAGTGGAAAACCTGACAACGACCCTTCTGAAAGCAGTAATGACGCAAGGAACGGATTGACTATGATTTCGATGTAAAAACGTAAAATATCGAACAAGACATTTCATTAGGGCAATTTCGGATTTTAATTCGTCATCAGCGACCTCACAGTTCTATAAACCGGAAGATATAATCGAATGTGCTAAATTTATAGTTTTTGATCCGCCAAATTGGATCAGCTATTTCGAATTCTGTTATTGCGACGTATAGGCTTTGAAACCAGTTGGCGCATTGTGTGACCGTGAGAAACTTTGCAGCTCGAGAGATGTTGCTACCGCTGCGCCGGCTCGGAAGCAGATTGGCGCCTCCTGCTGGGTCACACGTTCACTTGTGAGGTTAAGTGATGGACAGCAGCCCTGACACTTATAAAAGAGTAGATTCTTTTAACAGGCAGGCGCCAACTGGTCGAAGATATCTACATCCTGCACGTCACAAAAGGCTATGCAGAATTTTTCCAACATCCAGAGTAGGATTTTTTTGTCACGCCTGCGACCAGAAAATCGGCGGGCCTGGAGATCTGCCCGTAACTACAGAACCGAGTCGATCCAAAGCAGCGCCCATACATAAAGTGGAAAACTACATCAGATACACGCTGGAAAGGTTTAAACACTTTTACGGCTAGTTTAAATACGCTGCCTGATAGAAAAAGGGAAACAGCCAGATGACATGGTAGAATGTCTATGTAACTTCGTACTCGTACACGCACCACCAGTCGGTATGTAAATGATTAGAGCTGCAATTCTGTTTGATAGGTAGAACGGCCACCAGAATGCATTCAAAAAATGGTTCAAATGGCTCTGAGCACTATGGGACTTAACTTCTGAGGCCATCAGTCCCCTAGAACTTAGAACTACTTAAACCTAATTAGCCTATGGACATTACACACATCCATGCCCGAGGCAGGATTCGAACCGGCAATCGTAGCAGCAGCGCGGTTGAAGACTGAAGCGCCTAGAATCGCTCGGTCATAGCGGCCGGCCCAGAATTCATTAATGGTGTTCGTGCTTAGTGGTGTCACCGCACCTGGCAGGGTACAGAATACAAGGAGCACGAACAGCAACAGATATTGTGATCACTGTTAAGGCAACGGAGCTGCCGCGTTCTCGTATGAGACGGCATTATCAGCGCCTAACAGTCGGGTCTCCACTTGGTCGACTGGTAGAATCGTGCAATATCCTGACTGCCAGGGCATTCAGATGAGACAGTGGCCCGAAACTGGACTGCAGGGGAAACAGAAGGCAGATATACTTGTCAAGGGTCTGGTCGACCACGTCTGGTCACCACAGGAGAGGACTGTAAACCAAGCACATTGTAATCCCTTCAAGTTTACGCCTGCCAACGGAGAACAGTTGACGGACTCTCTGCAAAATTCTGTGTCATGCCACATTATTGCTCGGAGAGTAGCAGGAGCCTGAATACGGAATTAGCGCCGCATGCGCAGGCTGTAGTTAACGTGACAACACATACGGCTGCGTTTGGAGTTGTGCCGTGACCGGGAAGCATGGACTGCTGATGAATACCGTCACATTGTGTTCAGCGATGGACCGCGGTTCTGCTCTCCGCGTACGACCATCGACTACTAGTACGACGGTGACCTGGGGAGGGGTGATATTCTTTCAGTCTTGTGGGCAGACGCAGAGGCGTTGCTTCTGACACCGTGGTGTTGGGAGCCATTAGGTATGACTTCAGGCTGATAGTGAGTGAGGGAATTTTGGCGCCACAACTGTACATCACAGACATCCTGCGCCCTCATGTGTTACTTTTCATGCGATAGTATCTTGGTGCCTTGATTTAACAAGACAGTGCACGTTCAAAAATGGGATGTTACTACATCTACATCTACATCCCTACTCCGCAAGCCACCTGACAGTGTGTGGCGGAGGGTACCCTGAGTACCTCTATCGGTTCTCCCTTCTATTCCCGTCTCGTATTGTTCGTGGAAAGAAGGACTGTCGGTATGATTCTATGTGGGCTCTAATCTCTCTGATTTTATTCTCATGGTCTCTTCGCGAGATATACGTAGGAGGGAGCAATATACTCTTTGACTCTTCGGTGAAGGTATGTTCTCGAAACTTTAACAAAAGCCCGTACCGAGCTACTCAGCGTCTCTCCTGCAGAGTCTTCCACTGGAGTTTATCTATCATCTCCGTAACGCTTTCGCGATTACTAAATGATCCTGTAACGAAGCGCGCTGCTCTCCGTTGGATCTACTCTATCTCTTCTATGAACCCTATCTGCTACGGATCCCACACTGCTGAGCAGTATTCAAGCAGTGGGCGAACAAGCGTACTGTAACCTACTTCCTTTGTTCTCGGATTGCATTTCCTTAGGATTCTTGCAATGAATCTCAGTCTGGCATCTGCTTTACCGACAATCAACTTTATATGATCATTCCATTTTAAATCACTTCTACTGCCTACTCCCAGATAATTTATCGAATTAACTGCTTCCAGTTGCTGACCAGCTATTTTGTAGCTAAATGATAAGGGATCTATCTTTCTATGTATTCGCAGCACATTACGCTTGTCTACATTCAGATTCAAACTGTCTGCGTAATGCTGAGGTATTCTCGTGGTAGCAGGTCGAGCATGCAAGCATATCCGAAGGAACATTTCGTCTGTTTCGGAACAAGACCTGGACTGCAATGTCGTATTTATCAGCCGACGCCGGGCAAGTGACTTTCAATCGAAATGTCTCTCCAGAGCGGGAATATACATCATGAATGTACGAGTGCAGTTTGCAAACACATGGGTTGCGATATATGGATGTTTGGGTATGGCTGTGAGGCGTGCTCGGATAGCCTATTGGCAGGGCGACAGCTCGCGATAAGCGGGATATACCTGTTCGAATTCCGGTGAGGCACAGATTTCATCGTCATCATTCCATTATACAGCAGATGGTTGTCCATATTCACAACTGGAAATACGTTTCGCGTATACAAAACTATATGGTGGAACATTGCACCACACACAAATAGAACTAGGAATATCTGTCAGTGCGTAATGTATACACTGTGTCTTAAATTGAAAATGTCGTTTAAAATGCCGAACTCTTAGGAAACTTTATTGTTCTTATTGCTTGCTGACGCGTACGACGATAGGTTTATCTGTGACGAAATGGAAAACAAAGGACGAAGCTATGATGAATCTGCGTGACGTAATCCTTAAAAAAGGACGATCTAAGCATTATTCAAGAAAGTGTACTTTAAGACGGCTCAGGTCTGGAGGAAATTCCTATTTGATTTTGCATTTAGTGCACCACGAGATTAGCCCCTATCCTACCTCATGTTTATTTAGAATTGTCACACGTATCTATGAAAGAGCGCAGATCGTACTTGCTTAGAGAAAGGGCCAGATAAAGGTGTTCAGACTTGTTAGACAAAACCCCTAATGTCTACCAGTTGAGAGATCGTAGAATGCATCTTAAGCTTGAATATTAATATATACCCGGTGGAAAAAGAGAACTTCCCTCAACACACTGAGCACGGATTCAAGAGAAACTACTCGTGTGACAAAAAGCCATCTTTATTCTCAATCGATATCTTGTAAACTGCAGATGCAAATGAATAAGTAGATTCCTTTTGCCTACATTTCCGAAAGGTATTGGTCTCTGTTTCACACTGTAGAGTCATGACTTATTAGATACGCAGTATTTTCACACGTATGCTATTGGATCGACGAACTTTCGAATAATACAGTCAAATCTATTATACTAGGCCGACAGAAACCTAACATCTGGAAGGAGTGTTACAGAGCCCACTAATGTTAATACGAGAGACGTTCAATAAGTAATGCAGAAATTTTTTTCCGGAAAGGAGATTGGCTTCATTTAGAAATCCAAAACACAATATTATTCCCCACTCTTTTGGCTACAAAACCATGATTTTCAACACAATTTCAATGTGACGGCCTTACGCAACCCTCCTAGACTGGCCTGTATGTCAGCATGGCACGACTCTACTGGTCGACGTAGGAGTCCACATCTTGCTGCATCAATAATCCCCAGTCAACCACGTACTGCTTCTCGCAGAGTGCATCCTTCATGGGGCCAAACAGATGGACGTCGGAAGGAGTGAGATCTGGGCTACAGGTTGGATGACGAACAGTCCAATGACGTTTTGTGAGCTCCTCCCGGATGCACACACTTCTGTGAGACCTTGCGTTGTCATGGACAAGGAGAGGTTCATACGCATTTTTATAGCGACTAACACGCTGAAATCGTTTCTTTAATTTCCTTGTTGCTGTTGTGGTCTTCAGTACAGGGACTGGTTTGATGCAGCTCTACATGCTACTCTATCCTGTGCAAGGTTCTTCATCTCCCAGTACCTACGGCAACCTACATCCTTCTGAATCTGTTTAGTGTATTCATCTCTTGGTCTCCCTCTACGATTTTTATCCTCCACGCTGCTCTCCAATACTAAATTGGTGATCCGTTGATGCCTCAGAATATGCCCTACCAACCGATCCATTCTTCTAGTCAAGTTGTGCCAAAAATTTCTCTTCTCTCCAATTCTGTTCAATACCTCCTCATTAGTTATGTGATCTACCCATCTAATCTTCAGCATTCTTCTGTAGCACCACATTTCGAAAACTTCTATTCTCTTCTTGTCTAAACTATTAATCGTCCATATTTCACTTCCAATTTCTCTTCTTCAGGAACGCTTTCCTTGCCATTGCCAGTCTACATTTTATATCCTCCCTACTCCGACCACCATCAGTTATTCTGCCACCCACATAGCAAAACTCCTTTACTACTTTAAGTGTCTCATTTACTAATCTAATTCCCTCAGCGTCACCCGACTTAATTCGACTACATTCCATTATTCTCGTTTTGCTTTTGTTGATGGTCATCTTATATCCTCGTTTCAAGACACGGTCCATTCTGTTCAGCTGCTCTTCCAGGTCCTTTGCTGTCTCTGACAGAATTACAATATCATCGGCGAACTTCAAATTTTTTATTTCTTCTCCATGGATTTTAATTCCAACTCTGAATTTTTCTTTTGTTTTCTTCACTGCTTACTCAATATACCGATTGAATAACATCAGGGATAGGCTACAACCCTGTCTCACTCCCTTCCAAAGGACTACTTCGCTTTCGTGCCCCTCTACTCCTATAACTCCTTAGGGTAGTACAATACACTTCAGAGTTGCTCGTTGCGCCATGAGTGGAGGACATCAAACAGAATAACCTCTTCAGAGTTCCAGAACACCGTCACCATGACTTTACCGAAATAGTTCAAATGGCGCTGAGCACTATTGGATTTAACATCTGAGGTCATCAGTCCCCTAGAACGTAGAACTACTTAACCCTAACTAACCTAAGGACATCACACATATCCATGCCCGCGGCAGGATTCGAACAGGCGACCGTATTGATCGCGCGGTTCCAGACTGGAGCGCCTAGAATCGCTCGGCAACACCGGCCGGCGGAGACATTATTGTCAAACATGTCCTTCGTTTGGTTTCCTAAAACTGAAAAAGAGAGCGATGCAAAAATTGAACAGGGGGCGGTAGTAAGGATCTAACCCGAGCCTTAGGCTACGAGGACGACTGACACTAATTGTATCTGGCTGTCCGCTCGAATTTGAGCGAAGAACGGCTAGACTGGCCAACTTCAATACTACTAAACTCTGAAGCAGCACAACGTATCGAATTTTTTAAAGAATTTTTTCTCAGCAAAACCTACCCGGCACATGGAGTGCATTGTGTGTCAACGCGAGTAGGTGGGAGCGAGCGGGTGTCATTTTGTAGGTGTGACACCATTTTGAGCCCTTTATTTGCACTCGTGAATGGAACGAGAAGGAACCCTAATACAGTGTGTTACAAAAAGGTACGGCCAAACTTTCAGGAAACATTCCTCACACACAAATAAAGAAAAGATGTTATGTGGACGTGTGTCCGAAAACGCTTAGTTTCCATGTTAGAGCTCATTTTAGTTTCGTCCACCTACGGTCAATGGAGCACGTTATCATGATTTCATACGGGATACTCTACCTATGCTGCTAGAACATGTGCCTTTACAAGTACGACACAACATGTGGTTCATGCACGATTGAGCTCCTGCACATTTCAGTCGAAGTGTTCGTACGCTTCTCAACAACAGATTCGGTGACCGATGGATTGGTAGAGGCGGACCAATGCCATGGCTTCCACGCTCTCCTGACCTCACCCCTCTTGACTTTCATTTATGGGGGCATTTGAAAGCTCTTGTCTACGCAACCCCGGTACCAAATGTAGAGACTCTTCGTGCTCGTATTGTGGACGGCTGTGATACAATACGCTATTCTCCAGGTCTGCATCAGTGCATCAGGGATTCCATGCGACGGAGGACACTTTGAACATTTCCTGTAACAAAGTGTTTGAAGTCACGCTGGTACGTGCTGCTGTTGTGTGTTTCCATTCCATGATAAATTTGATTTGAAGAGAAGTAATAAAATGAGCTCTAACATGGAAAGTAAGCGTTTCCAGACACATGTCCACATAACATATTTTCTTTCTTTGTGTGTGAGGAATGTTTCCTGAAACTTTTTGTAACACCCTGTATATGGAAGAACTGGAAATGCCCTGTGCAAGCACATCATAGAGCACACTACATCATCTCGACAGCTACGCTGTTTAGAATGTACTCAAAATAACGGTAATTTTGAGAAAGAATAAAGTATAGACGTTGGATCATTGTTACATACAATACTGTAATGAAACAGCAATAGCACTTCGGTAATAAAACTACCGAACCAGGAGGCCTCGTTGTCAAGATAGGAAAAGGCACTATAGCCATACAACTTCAGATTATAAATGCGACTAATGAGCCACAGTGGTGGAATATATGTTAGCTAAGGATAATCACGCGCCGGTGACGTATTACGTAGAGGGTGTGCTGCAGAAAAGCAGTGCACAGAGTCCTATATAACCTTACTCAAAGGTGAAGTTAGGTCATCGATAGCTTTATCTACAGTCAAGACCGCTCGGTTCACTATCGCCGCCTGTCAAAACAAATGTCTACCATAAGAGCTAAACCCCCGCTCCTGCGTACAACTTTTGTGAGTTTTTACTCTTTTTGTATTTATCAGACATTTATTTCGAGCACTTGTGGCTCACTTTCGGGCGCTGTACTTATTACCTTCACAGAGATTCCTCGAAAATTAGTATTTTCCTTCCAGTATAAATGTTGACTACGAGGAGTACTCGGGTGACGAGCTGAACGGAAGTACCAACTGTGCACAGTACGCTGATCGGATTGTCATTGCGATAACAACTCTGTCGATTGTGGAATATTGTACATGGAGGGCACGACGATTCGGCCACTGTCCAGAATATTATTTAGAAGATATAAACGGAGAAAAGCTTGAATCTCAATAATTATTCGGAACTAATGTAGGCTAAAGTTAACAAACACACTAAAGCTGTGACAGTGATGCCTTATCTATAAAATATTCCAAGCTACAAATTGTGATTCTTACAACCCGAGCATGAGGAAAATAATTTGAATGACATTAATGCCTAAATCAGATTTCCATCAGTATCCGCAAACCCTCAAGATGAGTTCAAAACGTATCACTGATACAAACGCTAAACGCCTGTATATGACGTAAGACGCAAAAATGTTTATTTTTATCTCTCTCTCTCTCTCTCTCTCTCTCTCTCTCTCACACACACACACACACACACACACAAAGATTTTACACTAACGCTCATTACTTTCAATAAATCCAATAACTGACGTCCAGTTCCCTGTGATTTGTTGTTGTTGTGGTCTTCAGACCGACGATGGGTTTGATGCAGCTCTCCAAGCTATTCTACCCTGTGTAGGCCTCTTCATCTCAGAATAACTACTGCAACAGACATCCTTCTGAATCTACTTAGTGTATTCATTTATTGGTCTCCCTCTATGATTTTTACCGCCACACTTCCCTCCAATACTGAATTTGGTGATCCCTTGATGTCTCAGAATGTATCCTGTCAACCGATCCCTTCTTTTAGTCAAGTTGCGCCACAAATTTATTCTCTCTCCATTTCTACTCAGTTCTTCCTCATTAGTCTCGTGGTCGACCTAACTGATCTTGAGCAGAGACTCGAATAAGCTAGGAAACATAGTAAGTCCACACATGTAGAATGGGAGAAGGTATTATTCACGGATCAATTGAAACTGAACTTTTTTTTTTTTTTTTTTTTTTTTTTTTTTTTTTTTTTTTTTACTAGAAGGAGGTCGTTTGTTTGTGGATATGAAGGAGAAAGGGTGCGCCTGAAGTTTTATTCTCCCTACAGTTAAACACGGTGGGTGTTTTATTGTCCCGGCGGAGGTTCGAATCCTCCCTCGGGCATGGGTGCGTGTGTTTGTCCTTAGGATTATTTAGGTTACGTAGTGTGTAAGCTTAGGAACTGAGGACCTTAGCAGTTAAGTCCTATAAGATTTCACACACATTTGAACATTTTTTTGTTTTATTATGTTTAGGAGGGGAGGGCGATGTTTTATAGGAGAAATAGTTGGCAACATTGTGAAAATAGATCGGTGTAAGAACCACAGGCACTACCAACACATATTTCAGTATCATACGACTCTATGTGGGATAGGAAAAGTGTTCACATTACAACAGGATAATGACCAAACCACCGGTTGGCGTTCTGTGAGAAGTACATACATTACATAAAAGAAAAAGCAGAAGGTTCTGAAACATATGGTGTGGCCCTTGCAAAGTCCCCATTGCAATCCTATTGAAACTGTCTGGAGTGACGTGGACTGACGTATCTGGAAAGCTCATGTAAGAAGTAGGTAACATCTCTGGAATGTTGTTGAGGATGTGTGGAATCATATAGACTCGCAATAGGTACAAAACTGTGTTGATTGCGTGCCTAGAGTTTGTGAGGTACACATTAATTCCAAGAGAGGATACTCCAATGAAAGTAAAATATAATTTTTCATTTTATATTATAAATGTTGAAGTGTATATCAATATAGTTTCTGGGAAATCAAGTTTGGCTTGTGTTCATATCTGAAATATCAGACAGTAGTCATGACTCTTTGAAATTAATGATTGGTACAGTCTGTCAGACCGATGGTGAAATATTAGGAATATTATAACTGAAGTATATCTGATATGCAGGAAAATCATGGGTCAAGACAACACGTTGTGGTGTAAACTGTAGCGAGGCAACAGGTAACACATGTCATTCAAGACGCGCCAGTTTAGTGTGTCTGCATCAGCTTGAGTGGACGGAGGCCTTTGGTATATACGTTCTTACCGTGTTATGTAAATTGAAGGGGGAGGGGGGAGAAAGGAAAGGGAAAGAACTAATGATATCAGCTGCATCAGGACTTTGCGCAGAATCATCAGCGATGGGTCAATATGGGTGCCAAACCGACACTCGAATCTGGGATCTCCAGCTTACTGGGCAACTAACAAGGGCAGGCCGCCAATTGTGAAATTCAGATTCGATTCATACTGCTCATAATAAAAGCTCATGGCCAGAGGTGTAATGTGGCAAAGCACCAAGATGCACTTCTCAGCCGTTGTCGAGAAAATCGACAGTTAAAAGAAACCGTTGCGTTGAAATACTCTCTATGATTAATAATATTCTGCAACGTCGTGGCGCAGCGGTAAGCGCTCGGGTTCGTAATCCGAAGGTCGCCGGATCGAATCTCGCGCCATGCAATATTTTTTATTATAATGGAGAGAGAATTACTAGTATTTTGTAATTATATATATATATATATATATATATATATATATATATATATATATACTATTAATGAATTGCTTATGCATGTTGGTGAAGGCGGATCGCTCTCCAATTGTACCGCCTCCATTTTTCTGTTTGTTTAACAGGGTGTACCAAAGCTCTCCCGTCCGCACTGATTTTCGACGATGTTATAAGTTGCGCTAGGGACCGCATCTACGTTCTTTCGAAGTTAGCAGGCAACTACGCTGTTATGCGGCGGCTCGTTTCGGCCCATTCAACATCTGTCCTTCAAGTGTAACGAGCGAGTAACGGAGTTTACATTTCATACCTGCCACAGCAAATTTGTGTTCGTGGGGTCTCTATTCTAATTCGAACTTACGCTATACGTATTCGTTTCGGAATATCGTTTCTACGTCTTCGTTAACTATCCGTGGTTAACATTATGAAGACAATTAATAACTTTGTTTGCGGAAAACATAATGATGTTCGAAGTTGCCAGTTTTTCCACGACAAACGACTTTCAACTACTTATTATATGCATAATTGTTGCAACTGATTGCCGGGATCATATATATATATATATATATATATATATATATATATATATATATATATATATATATATATATATATTACAAAAAACAAATACCAAACAAAGGGTTGCATGGTGCGATATTCGATCCGGCGACCTTCGGATTACGAACCCGAGCGCTTACCGCTGCACCACTACGCTGTAGAAAATTATTAATCGTAGAGAGTATTTCACCGCAACGGTTTCTTTTTACTGTCGATTTTCTCGACAACGGCTGAGAAGTGCATCTTGGTGCTTTGCCACATTACACCTCTGGCCATGAGTTTTTATTAGGCGCAGTATGAATCGAATCTGAATTTCACAATTGGCGGCCTCCCCTTGTAAGTTAACCGCTGCGCCATCCGCACAGTGTTTATCGCAAGTTCGTGGACTGTCTCGGCACTCTCTCTGGCCAAATTACATGCCCAACTATCGCCACCTATCTGCAGTCCCCATCTATGTCGTCCATGCTCTTTAATTTTAGATTCCTAGTGGAGGTAGAATGTAAATGTGCTTCCACACTGAAGGTTGTGGATTCGTTGCACTTCGCGTTGAATCAGTGATATGAACGTGTGGCGTGTGTTGTTTCGGACAGGTACCTCTTAAACGTGAAACCGCCCTAGCGGCATGCCGTGTACGCTATGTCGTTCAGACAGCTGCGGAACAAGTGTGCCACATGTCTTGCACCTGGCTTGAGACTTCAGGCGGAACAACAGTGCTGAATAGAGCTACGAGCATGGAGAAGATAAAGAGTGACAAACGATTGTAAGTGAAATATCGGAGACAAGACCCAATGATCGAAATTAATTTAAGGAATTTGTGGGAAGGAAGAAGATACAGAACTAAACAGAAATATGTAATGTTGTTTCTTGTGAACCGACACTCAGAACTTTGCCGCTAACAAACCAAAAGAACATTCTACATACCTCCTTCCCCTAGCTAATCTGTAATCAAATAT
This sequence comes from Schistocerca gregaria, assembly GCF_023897955.1. Classification (NCBI taxonomy): domain Eukaryota; kingdom Metazoa; phylum Arthropoda; class Insecta; order Orthoptera; family Acrididae; genus Schistocerca; species Schistocerca gregaria. The sequence goes on from NC_064920.1 coordinate 768,308,645, forward strand.
GTACATTTCATCACAAAAAAGAAAAAAAGTTCTATAAGGCTGTGACCTCGTTATGTGTTCTGTGAGAGCAGGAACTTCGAATGCAAAGAAGTATTAAGGAAATTTGCGGTCTTGTTGAAGCAAAGTTGTAATATCCAAGAGCGGGACCTCCGCTCTAAATAACGCTTTACTGAAGTCATTTTATCAATACGGAAAATATGACGCAACAATTATCCAGATGTGTGCTGCACATAATTTGAAAACATGTTTCAGGAAGATATGATCGCATAATCAAGCTTTTTAAAAATATTATGTCATGCTGTAATGGGATGATGTCTTCCCGAAACATGTGTTATTAAATTAATTACATCATCCGGACAACTGGTGCATCATATTGTCCATGCTGATACCGTAATACAGTTTTAACGTGACATCAAAACGGATTTCTGCTAATACTCTCCCGCCACTGTTGCTGGTACTCCTCAACGTCAGTTGATAAAAATAATCCATCTGCATCTGAAACAACTAACAAAACTATAAAAGGAAAACCATTTGTAATTATAAAATGGAAATATAGTCTTATCGGCTTTCAGTCTAATGTGTCCTACCAATACAGTTTAGTAGTTTCCATAATTAGAAGTAGCGTTTAGCAAGTTTTTATTTATCTATTTAATTGAGTAAATATTCAGGTTGCTACAGAAGTTCGGATGTTCCCATTGACATTTAGCAACAATTCTTGCAATGGAAGTGTGCCCTTGAAAAAAGAAAAAAAAAATCACTTAAGCAAGGTACGCTACTAGCCATTAAAATTGCTACACCACGAAGATGACGTGCTACAGACGCGAAACTTAACCGACAGGAAGAAGATGCTGTGATATGCAAATGATTAGCTTTTCAGAGCATTCACACAAGGCTGGCGTCGGCGGCGACACCTACAACGTGCTGACATGACGAAAGTTCCCAACCGATTTCTCATACACAAACAGCAGTTGACCGGCGTTGTCTGTTGAAACGTTGTTGCGATGCCTCGTGTCAGGAGAAGAAATGAGTACCATCACGTTTCCGACTTTGATAAAGGTCGGATTGTAGCCTATCGCGATTGCGGTTTATCGTATCGCGACACAGCTGCTCACGTTGGTCGAGATCAAATGACTGTTAGCAGAATACGGAATCGGTGGGTTCAGGAGGGTAATACGGAACGCAGTGCTGGATCCCAGCGGTCTCGTATCACTATCAGTCGAGATGACAGGCATCTTATCCAAATGGCTGCAACGAATCGTGCAGCCCCGTCTCGATGCCTGAGTCAACAGATGGGACACTTGCAAGACAACAACCATCTGCACGAACAGTTCGACGACGTTTGCAGCAGCATGGAATATCAGCTCGGAGACCATGGCAGCGGTTACCTTTGACGCTGCTTAACAGACAGGAGCGCCTGCGATGGTGTACTCAACGACGAACCTGGGTGCACGAATGGCAAAAAGTCCTTTTTTCGGATGAATCAAGGTTCTGTTAAGGCATAATGATGGTCGCATCTGTGTTTGGCGACATCGTGGTTAACGCACATTGGAAGCGTGTACTCGTCATCGCCATACTGGCGTATCACCCGGCGTGATGGTATGGCTGAAATTGGTTACACGTCTCGGTTACCTCTTGTGTTACGACCCGTCGCTGTACCCTTCATTCGATCCCTGCGAAACCCTACATTTCAGCAGGATAATGCACGACCGCATATTTGCAGGTCCTGTGATGGCCTTTCTGGATATAGAAAATGTTGGACTGCTGCCCTGGCCAGCACATTCTCCAGATCTATCACCAATTGAAAACGTCTGGTCAATGGTGGCCGTGCAACTGGCTCGTCACAATACGCCAGTCACTAGTCTTGATGAACTGTGGTATCGTGTTTAAGCTGCATGGGCAGCTGTACCTGTACACTCCATCCAAGCTATGTTTGACTCAATGCCCAAGCGTATCAAGGCCGTTATTACGGCCAGAGGTGTTTGTTCTGGGTACTGATTTCTCATGATCTATTCTCCCAAATTGCGTGCAAATGTAATCACATGTCAGTTCTAGTATAATATATTTGTCTAATCAATACCCGTTTATCATCTGCATTTCTTCATGGTGTAGCAATTTTAATGGCCAGTAGTGTACTTATCCAGCTCTTTAAAACACCTTCTAAGCACAACGTTCATTCACATTAGGATGTACCCAGTATATACCCAACAATGTCTTTTACACATCTGTTGATTAATGTTTATTAAGCCTACTAGCGTCAGAGAAGCTCCATCGTCTAAGGAAGATGTGGTGCCACACTACTGGGGTGTCGAGACACACGCGGGACACGCCAGTGCTACGTATCTGAAACGCCATTTGTCACATCGTCTGTCACGCCACGCCTGTTACCCTCGTGACAGAGCCACCTACCGCCTGCCCTGCACTGTGCTGCGCGGTGGCGCGTGAGGCGATTGCCGGCCGCGTGCTTCCGCGCGCATGTGCAACGTGAGTGATAAGCAACGCATGAGTGAAAGCTGCTCTCCCTGTTTCGCCATGCCATGCAGTGCTGTAGTTCACTAATGGTGGCAACTGTCTAGGATCCCTCATGCGGACGCCCAGTGTCGCGTTGGAGCAGGGCGCTACGGCCCCATTTTCCGTGTGCCGGTTTGTTGAATACGTCGGCAGAGTTGGTGCAGTGAACTGCGGTGCCGATCACCCGTTAGGGTCGTATTGGGAGGGAGACAATCCGCCTACAGTATCCCTTCCTGATGCCGGAACACAGTTGCCAATTATTTCTGCACGAACAGCCCTTGCTGTTACTCCTGGGGACAAGTGCTCCCAGTATGCTTCCACTCCACAGACTGGCGTTCCTTTTCTGGAGGTTGGTGGGACAATCGTGGCTCGTTGATGGTGACCATACACTCAAAGAACTCCGCTTGATCTGCACTGCACTGTTGCACCAACTGTTTGCAATCTTCACACGCTTCCGTTTCGGCGCAATGGATGTACTGGGGCACCCATTATGTACACACCTTCGTCTTCAAATCCTCATGGATATTGGTGTGGAGGGTTTCTCGTGACAGACCTGTCGCTTTCTCTAGTTCGTCAAACATGGTACACATGTGGCCCATTATGCAGTCATTGAACGCTAGGCATTGCGTGGTTTGCGTGCAGTTGCTTTTTTCAGCACAATCCCTGCGGTCTGTGATATCTGATACACAATGAACCACAGATCTTCACTTTGTTGTTTCCCCAGATATGGCTACTAGCCTCTTGTGGATATTTGAAGCAGTCACTCCCTTGCCCATGCTTGTCTGCTTACATGTCTCCATCGATGTCCCCTCAGAATGCTCGCAAGCTGGAACAAATACTACTGCACTGCGGCACCGACGGGAAGCAGCAACTCCATCTGGTGCCAGTAGACAGTACTATAGTCTATCTTCACGCATACAACGACACACATTTCAAAATGCCACTTTGCAAAAGTTACAGGGTAAGTGACAATCAGTACTGAACGGACTATATAGATTGGCCAGGTAAAGTTTTTCATCTTGCCAGTCAGATGTGTGGACACACCCACAGAAAATTTCTGGGAAAGCCAGCGGAGGGATCCTGGTAGGCCTACAGGAAGGCAGTTCAGCATCTACAAGAGAGGTGCGCAAGACTAAGTGACGACTCTGAGCGAGAATCGTAGCTGCTATCCACCTGCACGGGTCCGTCCGGCCGCAACAGCAGCGCACGGTTGCCATCGTTCGCAGACGCGGCTCTCCAGGGCACAGCACGGACGACACGCAGCGTCCACAGGGTTTCACCACTCGTTAACGGCTCAGATCTAGCCATTGTCGTCATAGTCCGCAACTCAGTTTTTCGTTTACTTCAGGATAAAAAAAAAGTAACATCCAGAAGAATCGACCAAGAGCTTTTCATGAATTTAATGCACGTATTATTGTTTTCGTAATTTAATCATAGTAGTGGAAAGATATAAATTGTTGTTGGAGTTTTGTAAAGATTAACAGAAAGTAACTAGCAGTGATCGATAACAGAACATTTTCGTAAAAATAAAAAGACTAATTTTACTATCTTTACATTCCTGCAAATGGGACACCTTGTAATGGTCCAGTTACAAACTTTTTTTTTGTTCATGGTTAAAATATTAACTTCAGTTGTAAAGCTACAATGATGAAAGTCAGACTGATGCTGAGTGAAGGGAGAAGGGAAGAAAGTGGGAAAAATCCTTTTATCAATAATTTTGAAAAAAAAAGTTGTTTCATGTTCGCAGCATAGAACGTCAGAGCCGCCACCCAGCTTCGTGTTCCAGGGTGTGCGTGACCTAGTAAAACTTATGAAAATGCTGTGGAGGTGCGGAATCCACTGCTAGCGGTTGTTTGCAAAAAAAAAAAAAAAAGAGATTGTAAAGTCACTAGTTGTTGTATTCATTATGTACCAACCGATTTATAATAGTGCCAGGGCTACTGCAACGATCACTGATATTCTTCAAAGAAGTTGGGCAGTTATTTCTACAAGGCAGAGAGCCTGTAACATTATTTGAAGGATGTGTATCGTTTTTAGTTCAGTCATCACTGGTTTAATTTACACAGTGGTTTGATATGACAGTGTGGTTAAGTATTGTCGGTAACTTTACGTACTGTGTACTTTTTAAATTGCTGCATGAGGCTGAGAGAAACTTTTACCACAGGCTAATATATATACAGCTGTGAAAATCGTTACCGTCTGACCTCTGGAACGACGCTAGCGTCCCTAGCGGTGAGAAAGCCAGTCGTTAGATTAATTTTTGTTTCCAGTCATTTTTCTTTTTAATTAGCGAAGTAGTAATCGTATTTTGTGTGTTCAAACCATTAGTAAATTATCAGAAAGCATGAATGAATGTGAAATAAACGCAAAACAGCAGAACCTCACTGGTTCACTGACGAGATCTACAATTTATTCATAAAGAAATATTTTCCAATATGTGTATAATTGCAGCTTAGAGTATAAATACATGAGAAGCATATATATCTGTTGTTGTCTATTCTTATTTGGATAGCAATTTTCCTTGGCACTTAACAGTCTCGTACGGTGGTTAATGATTCGCACGTTGTTACACTTCACTCTAATTTCCAGTAAACGAATGTTTTCGTAAATGTTAATACATTTGTTTCAAAAGCGAATACATTTGGCACTTAACAGTCTCGTACGGTGGTTAATGATTCGCACGTTGTTACACTTCACTCTAATTTCCAGTAAACGAATGTTTTCGTAAATGTTAATACATTTGTTTCAAAAGCGAATACATTTAACATTCTTGTCGTTCCTTTCTCAGATGAAACAACAATTGTGAAATTGGTTTCTTCTGTATACGGAAACAGTTTTATTGTTTTTTACGTTTTCTTATCACGTCTGTGAGGGATTCCCTTCATCTACGGCTGTGGTGGCGTCTTTGCCGCTTTAAATAAGGATGGTATTGAATTCCTGACAAATTTTTTACGTTCTACATTCACTGATTGACGTTCAATAGATATAAGACATCTTTCTGCGAAAGGTCATGTCTTCTGCTGTTTACTAGCTATTTTTTGTGCTTAAAAGAAAACGACATTCTTCAATAAATACCTGTAGGCTACAAGAGAATCGTAAATAAACTGTCCTCTAATATACCGTTTCGTGCCTCCCTGCCTCTTTAGAAAATTAAAGAAAGACGAAATGTCTCTGAGCACTATGGGACTCAACTTCTGAGGTCATTAGTCCCCTAGAACCTAGAACTACTTAAACCTAACTAACCTAAGGACATCACACAACACCCAGCCATCACGAGGCAGAGAAAATCCCTGACCCCACCGGGAATCGAACCCGGGAACACTACCGCACGACCTCGAGCTGCGGACAAAGGAAGATATACGTGATACCATTTTTTAAGTTAATGCAGATTTTTATGGAACTACGTACGCTCCTTGTTGCAAAAACTATGTTAAAAATCAGTTTGAACAATACCGTTCATACTCACTCGATATTGTATGCTGAAGAGTAGCTTTCTGTCCGATTGGACCGCCGCAGTTGCACTGTATAACAAATGGGCAGAACTGTTGCGACTATCACTGTGTTTACATGGGCTCCCAAAATCATATTTCGTAAAGCGATATCCCAATACCCCTTTCGGCTGCTCATGTAAACATTCAAAAGTCGATTCTGGAAATCTGCTTCTCGATGATGGGTTTCCTTTCCTACAATCGAGTTTCGCTACCATGTAAGCGCACAACCATTTGGAAACGTGCTTGAGCTCTCAGATTACGACTCGTTTTTTTTAAAAAAAGGGTAATATAGACGGAACGACATTTTGTACAGTGAAGGAGAAGTATAAATATTACACTAGGCATGAACCTGTCTACCCCTAATATTTAACTGGGGAGAAATAGCAACTGTGCCGACTAAATCAGAAACTAGAGCAGCTGATTTCCAGACGACATATTTGTCTGAACTAGCAAATCCGCTTCAAGCCTTAGCAAGTCAACATGACAACGAAAATATGTTTTGAAATTCTGTTTTCATCTTTCAAAAGATGTGTCGCATGTAAACGTAGTGTGTGTGTATGTGTCAGACTGTGCTTTTATTCTTTGATTTATCATTTTGTGTTCAATTGTTTTATAAGAGGTGCTCGTAGTGGCGCAACTTTTGTAATAGAGTCAGTTGCTAAATCAACGGTCCCAGTTATGATAATTATATGGGTAAACTAAATTTTTGAGAGTACTTCTTATATTAGACTCATTACTGGAGCGGTCAGCCGAGACAAAGTGTGACAACTAAATTATTACTGAACGTAGTTCTCGGGATTTAATAATATATATTGTGATTGAATTCTCATTTGTAAAAAAAAAGGAGCCTAGACAAACGTATCCCCTTATGTATTACAGACTCTGTAGTCTTATTTTGCACATTTGTTGAACTACCTTAGCGCTCGCTGCTTCGCTCGCATAGATGGTATGGTCTGCACAGACCTATTGACGCAAGCCATTTGATACATCGCGGGAGTCGGATCTACAGCTAGACCAATGTGGCAAGGCTTGTAGATTAGTTCAGGAGAAGCGGCTATGTGTCTTGCTTCTGTATGGCAAAAAGTTAAAGTGAACCGAGTACTTGAGGTACTGTGAATAGTTTCCTAAACGTGAATCTGTGACGCTAAAGTCACGCATTATTCAAGCCTACTCCTAGGTGGGCATAAATAAGTATGACAAATTTGTGGTGCCCTATAAGTGCAATATACGCAACTTTTTTTTTTTTTTAGCGAAAGCAACCATTTATCCCATTCTTAGTATTAGCAATATGACTATAGTGACAGCTGTAACTGCCTCTTGTTAAGAACTTCGTACTGACACCTTGTAAACAGATTATATTGCTTTCTGTTGATGGGTGTGTTAACGATATTGCGTAATATGTAGCATAAAAAATAATGCTGCGGCATCAGATGTACAGTGCACTAGTGACGTCGTTTACAATGGAAAACAAATTCAAAATTATTGTGCCACATGTTAGCGGCCCGCCTGTCTGGTTAGCGTAAGCACCTGTGTTTCACAGACCTTGGAGTAGAAGATAATGTCACTCGTAGCAAGCGCGCAAAAATACTTCTTCGGTTAGGATAGTGCGACAGTAGAGCCGTTCACTGTTTTGACTGAACATTCATTTCTGTCACAGTTCCGATTTCACAAGGACGATTGCCGATGTCGGCCGTTATTGGTCATTTTCACAATTTTAGAGTTTAGCTGCAGCGTAAAATGTCAGCTTTGTCGTCCCAATTTTAAATTACTGATATTTAACAAGGGCCTGCGGAAAAGTAATGCATTCGAATTTTTTATGTGAAAATTCTTAAAGCTTTTAAAATTAAACACGCTTTATTAACACTCTACATCTTTGTTCTTCACGTCTACATATTTATTTCTCAATATAGCCATCCTGTCGACGAAGATTTCTCCCCACCGGAGATCAGTTTGTTGATACCCTCACTGTAGGAGCTTGACTTCGTTGACGGAGGCACAACCTCACGTCTACTTGCACCGCTTCATCATTATCAAAGTGAAGTCCTCGAAAGTGTTCTTTAAGTTTTGGAAACAAATGAAAATTAGGTGGCGCCAAATCGGGAATGTATGGAGGCTGATAGATGACAGTGAAGCCCCAGGGCTCGGATTGTTGGATTTGGCATTGTCATGCTGAAGGACAGAATTAGAAATTAGAAACTCAATTACAACAAGTCGACCGAGTAATATACATGACGTGTAATACCTCAACAGGTATTGAGAACACAAAAAAAATTGGAAGCATTACTTTCCAGCAAACCCTCGTATGTTGAGGCTGAAAGAACCTGAAAGTGTCACCTGTTATAACTTTCCAGCCGTTACTGTACCTTTTTATCGACATCAAATCCCCCTTATATTTCATTGTTTTGTTGCTCAATGATGGCCTAGGTTTGTCTCAAAGCTACCGAAAATGGATACCAGATTTACTTACAGTTCAAAATCGGAAAGATATATTGTGATGTCCAGGAAACCAGTATCGAGAAAAATTACAAGACACTGTCTTCAAAATGCGATCTTTGGGTCCAAATTGCGAGTTGTGGGAAAGAAAACGCAGAGGGCGCTTCATGAGCGTTCACTGAATTGCTGTTGACTCTTACTCTACATCGATAGGCATTGAAGAAAGAAAGAAAAAAAGATAAAATCTAAGTCATTTGCAATTTTTTCCTGGGTATTACACATTTCTGGAGTCTGGCGTATCAGTTACCACTCGTTCGCTGTAAAGAGAAGCTATATTCAGGCTAACTGAAGAAAAACGCTAAATAAATCCAAAAAAATGTTATGTGTTGAAGTGTCCACTGAAGTGAGAAATAGTTTTTCCATTGAACGGGCAACACGCCAAATCATTTCCACTCATATACTTTTGATTAATAAAAGAAAGTTGTAATGTCTTCTCACATACACTAATTTTGGCGTGAGCTCATGAAACACAGAGAAACACGTTCATTAAACACTTAGAAATAGGCACAAATTTCGTTTTCTAAAATGAAACTACTGTTTTTTTCCTTTTTCTTTTTCGCCAGAACAGCAGATCAGAAGGAGACATTTCTGTCGAGCTTCGAGCTGATAAGAAGTTAAAGAGAAAGAAAATGTGTAATACTGGAAATTTTGTGCTGTTGCTGTGGCCGTTTGAACGATGTGCAGGCCGGAAGTTTGTGTCACTCTCTACGGAGGCAAGCGCCGACGAGGCGAGGGATACGTGACGTTTACGTCACTCTCGACAAGGTGTGAGAGAAGAGTGAACTTTGATACGGTAGGCCATTCAAACTGTAACGATAACAGAACAAAATTCCCAACATTAAATATATTTATTTTCTCTGTAACCTCTTGTCATACCTGCACAAATGTCTCATACCGAGCTACTATTCTGGCCCAAAAACTACTACTTCTATTTGAGGAAATGAAGTTGACGTCTCTACTTGAGTGATTAATGAAGTCACGAGCTCGTAGTTAGAATTGGTGTAAGTGAGAAGAGATTATAAATATCTTTAGCGGATCAAAAGTGTTTGACATGATAAAACATAGAGCCTCTGTGCAAAAGCCATAATATGTGTTTCCCCTGAACAGAGCGGGAGAATTCCGGTAGACATCTTACAGATAGGTCACATGTCCTGCACCAGAAAACCATGTTGCCTCCATCGGTAAGAGCACCAATATCTCTGCCTGCTGATTACATATTTCCAACGAATACTTACCTCCATTTCTAAGTATCAGTTTCTGATGTGCAACAAGTGGTCGGTGTGCCCCACGGAAACAAAACAGGGACATGGCTATCCACGATGTGCAGCTCGTCCCAACTTCTCTATCATCTGTAACGACTACATTAATTTTAATGTGACAAGAACACAATTCATTCGGGTGTTGCTTGGTTCCAAAATCCGTATGTTAACCACTCTAAAAGTCATGTGAACGACATATTAAAAAATACAACGGTAACTGCCATTCATTTAAAGTAGAACCAAAATATTATTTTGTGTCGGATTAATAGTAGAGATCGCTCTTCTAGGATCTTCCTCAGGACCGTTCAAGTGTCCCCACTGTCGAAAAATTGTTGCGTACACACGCGCACTTTCGGAGAAGTGGAGATAAAGGGTAAAATCTGGGCCGTCATCATTTAGTAGTGGGACAAAGGCGCGTACATTTAATTCATATTATTTGTTTCCCGTTACTGATACGTTTACAAATTAATGTTATACATACCTCTTGTGTAATGAAGAGCCGAAGAAACTGGTACATGTGCCTAATATCACGTATGGCCCCTGCGAGCACGCAGAAGTGCCGTAAAACGACGTGGCATGGACTCGACTAAAGTCTGAAGTAGTGCTGGAGGGAACAGACACCATGAATGCTGAATGAATAAATCCGTAAGAGTACGACGGGGTGGAGATCTCTTCTGAACTGCGTGTTGCAAGGCATCCCAGATATGCTCAATAATGTTCATGTCTGGGGAGTTTGGCGGCCAGCGGTACTCAGAAGAGCGTTCCTGGAGCCACTCTGCACTAATTCTGGATGTGCGGGGTGTCGCACTGTCCTCCTGGAATTGCCCAAGTCCGTCGGAATGCACAGTCATGAATGGATACAGGTGATAAGACAGGATGCTTACGGACGAGTCACGCAAGAAATCTTCCCGATGTCATTTCCAAAGTCCCTGGAACAACTACCAATTCATCGTGTGGTTCTGACAATTTTTCGGTTGTAGAATATTGAGAAACTTCATCGTGGAGCAGATTGGCTTGAGGGGCATCACCTTGAAGCGTCTCTGTTTCTCATACTTTCACTTGTGGTGATCTGCCTTGTGTTTCTGTTTTTTGTTTACTTATTTAAACTCAGTTTTGCTCCACTTGATGTACTGGGTTTTGCTCCACGGTCCAAAATTGAACAAAACGTGTCGTTGAAAAGTTAGGATTCACATAATGTACTTCACACAAACATTGATATACACTGGAAACTACGTTTAATCGACATAATTACTCACCTATTTCTTATCAGATAATGTTTCTCTACAAAACACTGCTCCAAGAAGCGCCAACATAGAAGAAAATTTCAGCAAACATTAAAAAACCCTAGAAGGACAAAGAACAGAAATCCGCTAATGACTATTATCTACAGCTTCCCGAAATAACGGCTGCTTGTAGTTCCGAGCGTTATCAGACTAAAGGTGGTATTACTCACACAGATCTGGATGTACCTGGTTTGATACGTGTATCCAGTTTTACTCAACTTTCTCCTAAATACTGAAAGAAAATTTTGGAGAAAGAGGAGAAATTTGATAAAAAATAAGGTTAGGGCCCTAACAGCGTTCCCGTTCCTAATTTCGTCCCCCACAGAATTTCCAGTTTCCACAACTGTTAAATGTTTAGATGCGCGATCATGCGTGGCCTCAGTCCATTGTTTTTGTTGGGAGAATCTGTTGTGTGCCGCATGAGTAAGCTACGCGTAGGGGGAATTCAATTTTTTATGCTGAAATGAGTCAGTGCAGCTGTGAAATTAACAGCCTGCAATTCCTAGTGTGAGCACTGATTTGTGTTCAAATACTGGAGTCCTGCTTCAGTCGTGTGTTATAGTTTCACGTGTGTAATCGTTATAGCCAAGGGTTTAGTCTATGTTGCTGTAGCGGACATTATAATAAATCTGGGAATGTTCGTAATTTCGTCCCCCGTGCAGTTCCAATTTTTTTAACTTTGGAAATGTTTCAAGAAACTGATTTTATTCGCTGTTTGTAAAGATTACTTTACTTTTTCCACATGAGAAAACGAAGTCAGAGAGAAATGGATTCATTGTGCGAAATGCTTGTTTTGTTATCAAGAAACTGACTTTGCAACTGCATAGACTAACAGATTCATATATGTCACATCTTTAGAAGGCTGAAAATAACTTGAAAAATTGTTCATTTATGCCCTTTCAAGTGATTTATGATAGTGAAAGTGATTGGCAGTGTTATGACGGAAAAAGTTCCAATAATTGTATATTTGAGAATTTTTGTGGTGGACGAAATTAAGAAAAATTTTTGTATATTTTTTGAAATGTTACTGTTTATGTCAAACACTGGCTTTAGTATTTATAAAATTTAAATGTAGCTTGCCTTTTCCATAATCTCTATTGTTGTTGTTGTTGTTGTTGTTGTTGAGGTCTTCAGTCCTGAGACTGGTTTGATGCAGCTCTCCATGCTACTCTATCCTATGCAAGCTTCTTCATCTCCCAGTACCTGCTGCAACCTACATCCTTCTGAATCTGCTTGGTGAATCTTTATTATTCTTTGTTATTTATGTTATTATCTTGATAACATTCCTCTTCATTTAGCAATATCTTCTTCTGCATTGACCAAATTACAAAGTTCCTGATTGTTCATTCGCTTTTGTTAATTGTTCCTTGTGCTTCTTTTTATGTTATAGATACTACGATGGTCAGTGCCGAAAAACGTCACAAAAGCGTTGTAAATGCTCGTATAGGAGATTACGTGTAAATGCCGAGAATTTATGAAATAATTTCTTTTTAATTAAAAAAAAATCTTCTGATGCCTAGGCCAGGAATTTTTCCATATACAGTTAAAGCACGATGACTAGTTTCGGTTGCTTATTACAACCATCTTCAGATCATTCAAACAATAAAAACCTGGCGAAAATGCAGCAAAAACTATCATCATTAGCTGTAGTCATACAGTTCCATACATTCCTATTATGGGCCAACAAGACTATGACAATGTGTGGTTGAGAATTTCATCTGAGCAAGACAGGTTGTAAATCATAATCTCACAAGTTGGTAAGGAAGAGGAATGGACTGTTGCGTTAGTAAAAACTGCATTAAAAGCCCACTGTACAATTGCAAATGATTGGCTTTTGATGTTCAGCCAAAATCACAAAAGCCAACAACGACCATTCCTATCCTTTATCGTTATTGGCGACGAAAAATGGTGTCTTCATGCTAACACAAGGAAAAGAAAGGAAAGGTTGAGCCCAAACAAAGCAGCAACTCCTCGTACACAGACATGCGTGGATCCACAAAAAAAAATGTTATGAATGTGATGGAACAGCGACGGGGTTGTGAACTACGAATTGCTTCCCCGAGGTGTAACCGAAACCGCTGATACTTACTTTCAGCAACTGAGACGTCTTACAGACTCAGTCAAAGAACAATGACCAAGAAGACAGCATGTAGTTATGCTACTCCAGGATAACGCCCGCCGGAATTCTGCTGGACTGCCAGATACGCTGTAGAGTTGTTGGGTTGGGAAGTCATTCCGCACACGCACCTTATTCTGATCCTGCGGTGCCTATCGGACAACTAGCAAGGATCTTTCCCTTCAGGATGGAAGTGCGCTCCTAAGATGGCTCGACGAGTTCGTCTCCTTAAAACCACCTGATTTCTACAGTCGCGGAATCGAAAAGTTACCCCAGCGTTGGTAGATTCTTCTAAACAGTGAAGGAGAATATATTATTGACGACTAAATTCTCTCTTACGTGTGTCCGTCGTGTTTATAAAACTTACGGGAAAACGCTACGAGCTAATACTTAAACTATAGAAGAACAAAGCGGTTGATACGGAAGCTGTCCCAGAGCGCTGCAGCTGAGAACGCACAGCAAACAAACCGGAACGTCTCGAAGTCAACCTCAGCGTCGTGCGCGACGTCTGAGCCACATACACTACTGGCCATTAAAATTGCTACATAAAGAAGAAATGCAGATGATAAACGGGTATTCATTGGACAAATATGTTATACTAGAACTGGCATGTGATTACATTTTCACGCAATTTGGGTGCATAGATCCTGCGAAATCAGTACCCAGAACAACCCCCTCTGGCAGTAATAACGGCCTTGAGTCAAACAGAGTTTGGATGGCGTGTACAGGTGCACCTGCCCACGCAGCTTAAACACGATACCACTGTTCATTAAAGGTACTGACTGGCGTATTGTGACGACCAAGTTGCTCGGCCACCAGTGACGAGACGTTTTCAGTTGGTGAGAGATCTGGAGAGTGTGCTGGCTAGGGCAGCAGTCCAACATTTTCTGTATCCAGAAAGGCCCATAGAGGACCTGCAACATGCAGTCGTGCATTATTCTGCTAAAATGTAGGGTTCGCAAGGATCGAATGAAGGGTACAGCCACGGGTCGTAACACATCTGAAATGTAACGTCCACTATTCAAAGTGCCGTCAATGCGAACAAGAGGTGTACCAGACGAGTAACCAATGGCACCCCATACCATCTCGCCGGATGATACGCCAGTATGGTGATGACGAATACACGCTTCCAATGTGCGTTCACCGTGATGTCGCCAAACCATGGTGATGCTGTAAACAGAACCTGGATTCATCCGAAAAAAGGACTTTTTGCCATTCGTGCACCCAGGTTCGTCGTTGAGTACACCATCGCAGGTGCTCCTGTCTGTGAAGCAGCGTCAAGGGTAACTGCAGCCATTGTCTCCGAGCCGATAGTCCATGCTACTGCAAACGTCGTCGAACGGGTCGTGAAGATGGTTGTTGTCTTGCAAACGTCCGCATCTGTTGACTCAGGGATCGAGACGTGGCTGCACAATCCGTTACAGCCATGCGGATAAGATGCCTGTCATCTCGACTGCTAGTGATACGAGGCCGTTGGGATCGACCAACGCGAGAGGCAATGTCGCGCTAAGATAAACTGCAATCGCGATAGGCTACAATCCGATCTACATCGAAGTCGGAAACGTGATGGTACGCATTTCTCCTCCTTAGACGAGGCATCACAACAACGTTTCACCAGGCAACGCCGGTCAACTGCTGTTTGTGTATGAGAAATCGTTTGGAAACTTTCCTCATCTCGGCACGTTGTAGGCGTCGCCACCGGCGCCAACCTTGTGTAAATGCTCTGAAAAGCTGACCATTTGCATATCACAGCATCTTTTTCCTGTCGGTTAAACATCGCGTCTGTAGCACGTCACTTTCGTGGTGTAGCATTTTTAATGGCCAGGAGTGTATTTTAACGCCCCACTGCTGAAGGTCGTCCCTCGAGACCCGTGACTGAACTGAGCGAGGGAGAACATACACTAACGAAGAAGCAATACGAGTAACAGCTCTAGGAGTCACGCGGGCTGCAGCATCGGCGCAGTTAATTTGCTTGCGCAATGCGCTGGGGCGGTGGGAGTGCGGCTGCTGCTGCGAGTGTCGCGGCCACTTTACGAGGCGAGTCCGTCGTAATTCAAGCCCGGCGCGATACGTGCGGCCACGGCCTGGGCGCTTCCGCCTCGCCGTCACCTTGGGCCGGGCGCCGTCGATTGCGAAGGCCGGCAGAGAGGGCCGGCGTCTGCGGTTGCGGCTGCGGCTGTGGCTGTGGCGGGCGGCAGAGGTCAACTCGCCTGCAGACGCCGCTGAGGCGCGGACACGGCGCTGGGCTGGCACAGCAACAAGCACGCGGCAGGTCCAGCAAATCTCTGCCTCGCATTTATCGAAGTGAACGATGCTGGGTGCAAAACAGGCACTGCAGATTCTAAAAATAACCCGAAAAAAATTTTGGTCGTACGTAAAATCTATGAAAGCTACAAATAATTCAATACCTTTTCTTGCTGACAGTACGGGTAATGTAACTAATGATGATAAACAGAAGGCTGAAATTCTAAACCTACCTTTCAAAAACTCGTTTACGGCAGAGGACTGCAGCACCATTTCCCCTTTCAGTTATCGAACAAACGCAAGGATGAGATTTTCCCTCTGCAGCGGAGGGTGCGCTGATATGAAACTTCCTGGCAGATTAAAACTGTGTGCCCGACCGAGACTCCAACTCGGGACCTTTGCCTTTCGCGGGCAAGTGTTCTACCATCTGAGCTACCGAAGCGCGACTCACGCCCGGTACTCAGAGCTTTACTTCCGCCAGTATCTCGTCTCCTACCTTCCAAACTTTACAGAAGCTCTCCTGCGAACCTTGCACAACTAGCACTCCTGACAGAAAGGATACTGTGGAGACATGGCTTAGCCACAGCCTGGGGGATGATTCCAGAATGAGATCTCATCTGTAAAGTTTGGAAGGTAGGAGACGAGATACTGGCAGAAGTAAAGCTGTGAGTACCGGGCGTGAGTCGTGCTTCGGTAGTTCAGCTGGTAGAGCACTTGCCCGCGAAAGGCAAAGGTCCCGAGTTCGAGTCTCGGTCGGGCACACAGTTTTAATCTGCCAGGAAGTTTCAAACGCAAGGATGGCTGACATAGTGGTTAGTGTAGCTGGGATTCTTAGACGACAGAAAGGCATCTGGCCCAGACGGTATCTGCATAAGATTAAATGTTGACTATGCTACAAAAACAGAACCATTCTTATCCATCATCTAGCAGAGATCATTGTAACAGCGGAAAGTTCCACGGGACTGGAAGAAAGCCCAGGTCATAGCAATCTATATAAAGGGTAGAAAATCGGATACAGAAAATTACTGGCCCATTTCACTGCATCGATTTGTTGAAGAATCAAGGAACCAATTTTGTGTTCAGACATAACTACCTTTCTAGAGTCTGAGAAGCTTATATGCAGACACCAACACGGTTTCAGGAAACAGCGTCCATGCAAGACACAGCTGGCCCTTTTTGTGCATGATATACAACAGGCTCTAGATACCGGCTCCTAGGTTGATACCGTATTTCTCGACTTTCGAAAGGCTTTCGACTCAGTTCCCCATTTTCGCTTGCTCCAAAAAGTGCACGCTTACGGTCTACCCGATGACATATGTGGTTGGATAGAAAGTTTTCTAACAGGCAGGGAGCAGTATATTGTCCTGAACGGGGTGACTTCAATAGAAACAAGCGTAACTCCAGGTGTGCCCCAGGGCAACGTAATAGGTCGGCTGCTTTTTACGATTTACATAAATGATCTGGTTGATAGTATTCTGCCGGCCGGAGTGGCCGTGCGGTTCTAGGCGCTACAGTCTGGAACCGAGCGACCGCTACGGTCGCAGGTTCGAATCCTGCCTCGGGAATTGATGTGTGTGATGCCCTGAGGTTAGTTAGGTTTAATTAGTTCTAAGTTCTAGGGGACTGATGACATCAGAAGTTAAGTCGCATAGTGCTCAGAGGCATTTTTTTTTATGGTATTGGCAATGGCATTAGACTGTTTGCCGATGATGCTATAGTCTACAGGAAAGTGGTATCACACTAAAGTTCTGAACAAATCAATGAGGATTTACAGAAAAGAAATGCGTGGTGTAATGACTGGTAGCTATCTCTCAATATTAATAAGTGTAGCCTACTGCGTATAACAAGGCGTAAATCCCCATAAATGTACGAGTTCAAAATAAATGCCCAGTCTTTGGAAGCGGTAACATCCGTCAAGTATCTGGGTGTGACTATTCGAAATGATCTCAAATGGAATGGTCAGATTACACAAGTAACGCGTAAGGCGAACTCTAGATTGCGGTTTATTGGTAGAATCCTGAAGCAATGTATTCCTTCAACAAAGGAAATTGCTTACAATATGTTAGTTCGTCCAGTCTTAGAGTATTGTTCGTTTGTATGGGACCCTTACTAGTTGAGTCTGATTCAAGAGATTGAGAAGGTCCAAAGAAGGGCGGCAAGATCCGCGACTGGTTCATTTAGCCATCGCGAGAGCGTTAGAGATCTCATAGACAGTTTGAAGTGGGACACACTTGCAGATACACGGCGCGCTAAACGGAAGGGGCTGTTCACTAAATTCCGAAATCCGATCTTCGCCGAGGATGTAGAGCATATGTTATTACCACCAACTTTCAAATCGCGCAATGATCTCGATTCAAAGGTAAGGGAAATTAGAGCTTGTACTGAGGCTATCAGACAGTCGTTTTTCCCTCGCGCGATCCGCGCGTGGAACAGAGTGGGGAAATATGACTTTGGCGTGAATTGTGCCCTCCGCCACACACCACTTGGTGGCTAGCTGAGTATATATGTAGAAATAGATGTAGACGTATCAAGTAGTGCAGTTCAAGACATACACTGAGGTAACAGATGTCATGCGATAGCAAAACACACATATAGAGATAGCGGCAGCATCGCCTACATCGCATTTGGGGAGCTATAATTTATACTGAGCTGACCCACGTGGATAGGTTTTCAATATAATTATGGAATTAATAGACTCTGAATACGGAATTGTAGTTGGAGCTAGATACACGCCACTTTCCATTTCGGTAATCGTTAGGGAATTCAGTATTGCGACATCCCCAGAGTCAGTTGTGTGCCGGGAATATCAAAATTTAGGCACTACCTCTCACCATGGATAATGCAGTGGCCGGCGGTCTCCACTTAACGACCGAGAGCACCGGCGTTTGCGTGTTGTTGTCAGTGCTAACAGTCAACCAACATTGTGTGAAACTCCCTGGCAGATTAAAACTGTGTGCCGGACCGGAACTCGAACTCGGGTCCTTTGCCTTTCGCGGGCAAGTGCTCTTCCATCAATGCCCGCGAAAGGCGAAGGTGCCGAGTTCGAGTCTCGGTCCGGGACACAGTTTTAATCTGACAGGAAATTTCATATCAGCGCGCACTAAGCTGCAGAGTGAAAATCTCATTCTGGGAACATTGCGTGAAGCAGCCACGGAAATTAATGTGGGACATAACCGACGAACGTATCCGTTAGGACAATGTTGTGAACTTGGGCATTAATGGGCTACAGCAGCAGACGACCGATGAGAGTTCCTTTGCTAACAGCACGACATTTGTTAACAGCGCGACATCACCTGCAACCCCTCTCCTGGGCTTGTGACCATATCGCCTGAACCCTAGACTACTACAAAACCGTGACCTGATCAGGTTATTTCACCTGGTAGGAGCTGATAGTACACCCCACGAAGCCATGGACCAAAGTTGTTAACGAGGCACTGTGCAAGCTGACAATGGCCCCATAATGATGTCGTCTGTGTCTACATGAAATGGTCTGTGTACTGTGACCCAATTAAACCGATCATTGACTATGAATGGTTGTGTTCAGCTACTTGGAGACCATTTACAGCCATTCGTGGACTTCATAGTCCCAAACAACGATGAAATTTTTGTGGATGACAATGCGCCATTTCGTCAGATTAGATTTGTTTGCGACTGGTTTGAAGAACATTCAGGACAATTCGAGCGAAAGATTTGGTCACCTCGATCGTCCAACATGAATCCCATCGAACATTTATTGGACATAATCGACAGTTCAGTTGGTGCACAAAATCCTGCACCAGCAACACTTTCGCAATTAGGGACGGCTGTAGAGGTAGCATGACCCAATATTTCTGCAGCGGACTTCCAACGGCTTCTGGAGTCCATGCCGTGTCGAGTTGCTGCAGTACGTTGGGCAAAAGAATCTGACACGATATTAGGAGGTAACCCATGACTTTTGTTACCTCGGTGTAATCTGATGCTAAAAAACAAGAAGACTCAGTTTTTAGAGTTTCTAACATATGATTCAGCTAAAGCTGATATTCTGGTTGCACAGAATGAGCAAATGATCAGTGAGTCTCAACAACACAAATTCCTAAGTGTTCAGATAGCTGGCAAGCTGTCATGGAACGTCCATGTACAGGATTTTGTTGAAAAGATGAATGCAGATGCATGTACCATTGGAACAGTATCTGCAATAAATGATGTTCCAGCACGAAAATTAATTTAAATTGCTCGTTTGGATGATGTAAAGCATTATATACTTCCCATTTTCAAAGGGCATTTTTGTCTCAGAAACAGGCAGTTAGAGCAATGTGTGGTGAAAATTCGAGAATATCTTGTCGACCTCTGATCAGGATTCTGAGAATTCTGGCAAGGCTTTTCTATATATATTTTCTTCAATGTCGTTTATTGTTAGCGATATGAACTTATTCCACAGAATTAGCAGCTTTCATTTAGTTAATACTAGGTAGTAATCCAATCAGAATTTGGATGACAACTGCTTGGTTCGTGTGCACAGAGGGCACAGTATTCTGCGGCATTCATTTTCAATAACATACAAAACACAACAAATTATCAATAATTCTCGTTCTTTGAGGTCTAAGGTGAAGAATTTTGTAATGGCTCATTCCGTTTATTCTCTCTGAGAGTTATTGGAACAACATTTAAGCAGCTTCCCTTGTTATATTATTGATTACATGAGTAAACTCAACAGCTGGTCATCTGCATTGGTTTTGTCTGCATTTTATTTTATTTATAATTAATTTTTCTGATACAATTTCATATACTGACTCATTTCAAAACCACAGAGATTAGGTCTTCGATTTCATCCTTTTTGAACTGGACGTGTAAATCTGTTATACAGGGTGTAGCAAAAAGGTAGGGCCAAACTTTCAGGAAACATTCCTCACACACAAATAAAGAAAAATTGTTATGTGGAGATGTGTCCGGAAACGCTTAATTTCCATGTTAGAGCTCATTTTAGTTTGTTCTTCCACCTACGCTCAATGGAGCACGTTATCATGATTTCATACAGGATACTCTACCTGTGCTGCTAGAACATGTGCCTTTACAAGTACGACACAACATGTGGTTCATGCACGATTGAGCTCCTGCACATTTCAGTCGAAGTGTTCGTACGTTTCTCATCAACACATTCGGTGACCGATGGATTGGTAGAGGCGGACCAATTCCATGGCCTCCACGCTCTCCTGACCTCAACACTCTTGACTTTCATTTATGGGGGCATTTGAAAGCTCTTGTCTACGCAACACCGGTAAGAAATGTAGAGACTCTTTGTGCTCGTATTGTGGACGGCTGTGATACAATACGACATTCTCCAGGGCTGCATCAGAGCATCAGGGATTCCATGGGACGGAGGGTGGATGCATGTATCCTCACTAACGGAGGACATTTTGAACATTTCCTGTAACAAAGTGTTTGAAGTCACGCTGGTACGTTCTGTTGCTGTGTTTCCATTCCATGATTAATGTGATTTAAAGAGAAGTAATAAAATGAGCTCTAACATGGAAAGCAAGCGTTTCTGGACTCATGTCCACATAACATATTTTCTTTCCTTGTGTGTGAGGGATGTTTCCTGAAAGTTTGGCCGTACCTTTTTGTAACACCCTGTATAGTAGTGTCTATATGTGTATGTCTGTGGTGTCCTCACAAATATCTGGATTGATTTCAGTCAAATCTGACACAGAAACAGCAGGCCTCAGGTGTATCAGCACTGTGAGATTTGTAACTTCCTACCTCCAATAGGAGTGGAGATACACAGAGAAACCTGTTTTTTCCAGCCCCTGGCATATAGGCTGCCCTGCATAACAGGTATGTTGTATGGGAACAGTATCGGCCTACTAAATGAACCTAATTTGCAGGTCAGCCTTCATGTCAGTGGTAACAAACATTTTTCTGATCTGGAAATGTAGGTTGCCTGTATGACAGGTGTGATGTGTTTGAGTAATGTTGGTCTGCTTTATCGTCCTACTTTGCTCAGTGACCGTTACATTAAAGGCAAGTAAATGACATTCAAGCCCCTGGTGTGTAGCATGCCGTGCATGATACGCATGCTGTGGGAGCAGCGAAGGCCACTTTATTGAACTGTTGTCCAGGGCTACACATGTCAATGAGCATTGCTGGGGACAGGTTGAGATGGATAGAGGAGGGGATGGACAGAGTAAAGGAGAGGAGAAAATGGTCAGAGAAAAGGGAGGTGGGAGAGATGTCTGAGGCAGGTGAGAAGCGTAGAGGGATGGTGGGCAGATGGAAAAGGAAGAGAAGTAGATAGAGATGGAAAGAGAGAGGGGAGGAAGATATGCTCAGGAATATATGGTCAGAGTTGGGGGTGGAAGAAATGGGCAAATGGAGGAAGAGGAGATGAAGAGAGATAGAGAGAGTGGGGCGGAGGAGATAGATATAGTTGGGCACAAGAGGTGAACAGACAGAGAGAGAAGGAGATAGACACAGAGAGGGGGAGCAGGAGGTGTGTTCAGTATATGTGTCGAACACATACGCAGGTGAAACCGCAATGAAAAGGTTAGTATAGATATAAAAAAGAATCTCTTGCACAATGAATAGCCCTGAAGGCTGAAAAAGTCTGTAAGTCACTCCTGTTTGCGAAGAGGGTAAGAAGATTGGCTGCACACTATTTAAGATCAAAACCACTGAACTATGTCTGTTGAAGGAGCCTACAGCATATTCTAAGCTAAAAAATCGTGACGGTCCTGAAGGAGAACAAGCTTCTCTCAAAGTACTGGCGAAGATTCAGGAAAAACCACTCGTTTGAAAATAGGTTGTTTTATTCATACAGGAAATTTTACAAACACTATAAGGGGATAACAGGTAGATTCCATCTTCCTGAATTTCCGAGAGGCGTTCCGCACTGTACCACGTCATTGTTTCCTAAATCTTACGGGGACTGGCTGGAGGAAAATTTGACTAATAGAGCTCCGACCGTTATAACGGTCAACGAATGTTCCACAGAAACGAAAATAACATCGAATGTCTCTGAAGGCGGAGGAAATGGACCTCTAATGTTTTCAGTTTATATAAACGATATATCACACGGGATCTGCAGCATTACAAGACAGTTCGCTGTTTTGCACAGGAAATATCGTTGTTTGGAGGATTTACGGAATTGCAGAAAGTCTCGCCGAATATTTGGTAGTTATCTTTAAACGTGTATAAACGAAATATAACGTCCATAACAAAAAGAAAGAACCCAATACTATCCGGTTGTACGGTAAATAATAAACACACACAGTGCAGTCATATGGATGTGACTACCGCCTATGTTCGGCGTCAAAGTGCACAGGCGGCCGGTGGTAGCACTGTCAGTGAGGGTACACACGGCATACCTGGGGGACGCAGAAAACAGTGCAGCCGTTGTCTTAATGCGGAAACGGGATTTATTTGATGTTCAAACGGACATGTTCAGTGTGTTTCGGGCCAAGGATGGATGCATTTCCAGAAAAGGCTACGTTTGTAAATTATTTGTGTGAAGATGTAGTTCAAGTACACCGTGCATGACGAGATGGCACTATTCGAAACTGGCGCAGAGGCAACTGTGGTGCAACATAAGCCATAGACGACTGGAGTGAAGGAGGGCAGCGGAGATGTGTACGGGTGAACAGACGTGCAGCTGTTGAGAAACTGACCGCCGAGATGAGGCAATAGGGTTTCAACAGTGTCTTCTCAACTATCATTCAGCGAACGTTGCTGCGTGTGGACATCCGCACCAGGTGCTCGGTTCATGCATCCTTATTGACTGCTGTTCGTCGGTGACGAAGGCTGGAATTTGTACGCCAACACTGGATGTCTACTGAGTTGCGGGAGGTGGCCTTTTCAGGCGAACCACGTTTATGTCCCATCGGAGAGATGGCCATTGGCGTGTACGACGCTGGAGCAATCGTCAAATGGGTCCAGGCTGGAGGAGGGAACGTTATCGTCTGGGTAATGTGTTCCTGGTATTCCCTCGGTGGCATCATTCTGGAACGCTCAATAATTCAGCGCAAGTGTGCATTTGTCATTGGGAACCGTGTGCGCCCCACATCCAGTTTATTTTTCCTCGGCGTGGTGGCATCTACCAACAGGGAAATGTAACGTGTCACACAGCTAGTAGTGTACATGTGTGGATCGGAGAGTACCAGGATGAGTTTACCATGCTCCCATGGCCAACTTTGGGTCCACTTCGATCAGGGTGTCCGCCCCATGGAGCTTCAACCGAGAAACCAAGCGCAGCTGGCCACGGTACTCGAGTTGGCAGGGCTCCACATCCAGAAGGTCAGTGACTCTTCTTTCACGTCTGAGGTTCGTTCTGCGAAAGGCGGTTATTGAAGCTTTTGACATTAACGTGACGGGACGGTGTATGTGAGCGTTAAATCATTTTTCGGGGTAGTAAAAAGCGGTATGAATAGGAACGATCACGTAGAATAAGTATCGGGTAAGGCGGATCGAAGACACAGACACGTTCAAGGGCTCTGGGAAAATGCAGTGGACCTGTGAGACAATTCGCATATGCAGGGTGAAAAGTATTTAAACCGATAAACTCTGGGAGGTTGTAGGGGACATCAAAACAAATATTTTTCCCTAATGTCGTTTTTTTTCCCATGAGGAGTATTTAAACCGGTAGAGGAAGATTTCTCTGGCGAGAAATTAATTAAACCAACAAACACTTTTCCATTTTTTATGACCAAGAGACAACACATTAACACAACCCAATTTCAGTTACAGTAGATTTTCAAAAATGTCTTCATTGACATGTAAACAAAGGTTACACTGTCGGATCATGTTCTGTCTGACACGGGCGAAAACATTAGGAGTGTCCTGAATTGTTCCCCACACAAAAAAGTGGGGATCGAGCGGGCCATGGTACAGGACCACCTCTGCCAATCCACGTGTCTGGGAACCGTCGGTCCAGGAATCAACGCACACGAGGACACTGAAATATGCCGGCGCCCCGTCATGTTGGAACCACATGCGTTGTCTTGTAGGGAGCGAGACGTCTTCCAGCAATTCTGGCAATGCTCTAGCTAGAAAATTGTAATAGTACTTGCCATTTAATGGCCTAGGTAGCAGACACAGCCCAATTAAACAGTCCCCAACACACCGACCCACACATTAACGAAGAACTGCGCTTGATGAGCGCTAGTAACTGCGGCATGTGGGTTATCCTCACTCCAAACATGCGAATTGTGCATCTTGAAGATTCCATCACGCCTGAACGTTGCTTCATCGGTAAGAAACATAGAGGATGGAAATGTAGGATGCATTTCACACTGTTTTAGGTACCACTGCGAAAACTGTGCTCTGGATGGATAATCAACTGGTTCCAGGTTGTGGACACGCTGTAAGTGAAATGGACGTATCAATTGCTCTCAAAGGACTGTTCTTACACACGTCTGATTCGTCCCCATTTTACGTGCAATTGCACGAGTGCTGATTGAAGGATGCCGCTCCACATGCTGCAGGACAGCTTCCTCAAATTACAGCGTTCTTACGGTGCGACGGCGTCCCTGTCCAGGTACTCTGCTAAATGATCCGGTCTCATACAGACATTGGTACACAGCAGCAAAGGTCGTATGATGCGGTATACGGCGATTAAGATATTGTTGTTGATAAAGCCGCTGTGCAGCTCGTCCGTTGTGGTGCGCTACGTAGTACGCACCAACCTTATCAGTGTACTCACACCAAGTGTATCGTTCCATTAGTAAACAGAGACAATGCACTACTACACTGGTGGACAGTAGTTTCCTACAACTGAAGAGCGTAATACGCCCTCTCACAACTGAAGATCGTAACACGGCCTATAACAACTGAAGAGCGTAATAGGGCCTCCACCGGTTTAAATAATCATCATAGGAAAAAATGACATTAGTGAAAAATATTTGTTTTGATATCCCCTACAACCTCCTAAAGCTTGTCGGTTTAAATACTTTTCACCCTATATGACGCTAGTTCGATCAGTTCTGTTGTCACAGCGGTTGGAGTCCACATCAAACAGGCATGGCAACACACATGAACTGATTCAGAAACGTGGTGCTAAGACCGTAACAAATTATAGCCCATTCGAAAATGGAACAGCAGTGATTGGGAAGTGAAGTAGGAATATTTGGAAGCAACACGACGTAGTTCTTCCGACACCGGGTTGTGTAAATTTAGAGAATTTGGATACGAAAATGACTGTGCAACCGTTATGCTGCCAGCAACGTAAATCGCGTGCAGGCAACACGAGAATAAGATGAGAGACATTAGAGTACCCATTAAAGCACATACGGTTATTTTTCCCTTGCTCAATACGCGAATGTAGAAGAAAGAAAATCGATGACATAATTATGGTGTACCCTGCGCCATGGACCGTACAGTGGCTCCTGAAGTATATATGTATAAGGAGCAGTCAAATAAAAATAGTACAAAAAAAGAAGTAAGTAAACTGCATATTATTTCGAAAGTAATCGCCGCAGCTGTTCATACATTTCTCCCACTGTGGGAAAAAATAGTCAATGCCTTTATGGAAAAATGTTTAGAGTTTTCTGAGGTGTCATGATTGTACCAAGGCGTGCATCTTCTCGTCCGAAGCAAAGTGGCGGCCACGAGTGTCTTTCTTCGGAGCTCCAAAAATATGGAAATCGTATGGGGAGAGTCGGGGACTGTACGGAATATGTGTAAAAGATTTTCAGAGAAACTTCTGCAGCGTAGTCGAAACAACCTTGGCAACATGTGGGCGGATCACAAGATTCGCTGGGAAGGCCTTACACATCCTCCATACAGTTCCCATCTCTCACCGTGCTATTTCCATATTTTTGGAGCCCTGAAGAAAGAAATACGTGGCTGTCGATTTGCTTCGGACGAAGATGTCCAGGCCTGGGTACAATCACGATTCTGTAGGCAGCCGCAGATATTTTTCCATGAGGGCCTTGACTGTCTTGTCTCACAGAGGGATAAATGTATTAATAGTTATGGTGATTACTTTTGAAATAATAAATAGTTTACTTAATTTTTCCCATGTGCCCACCGGGCGGTGTGGCCGAGCGGTTCTAGGTGCTTCAGTCTGGAAATGCGCGACCGCAACGATCGCAGGTTCGAATCCTGCCTCGGGCATGGATGTGTGTGATGTCGTTAGATTAGTTAGTGGAATTTGATGTCTCAGATGTTCCACAAAACTCTAGGAATCTTGCTGATTTCTTTCGTCATAGGGATAAAAATTATGCATCAGCTTTGAATGCAGCACTGGATCGGGTTCGACCCATAATCAATTCATAGCAGATCGACTTCCGCACGCACGTATCACAGAGGCTGTAGGACAACCATCTTGTAAACACTATGAAGAACTGTAGATGCTTCCGGTTTATTTTTGCAACACTGTCAACTTTGCTTTTTATCTCTGCTGTTATCTCCCAACGCTACTAAACGGTTAGCAGCGATGAGCTGTTGAATTGCAGCATAGCCAATGATCTGACATTCTGAGACAGTTCTTAGTATAGTCTGTATGTTTTTGATACATTTGATCAGTGTTTTGATATTTATATATGCAAAATTAAATGGGAGTAATAAATGCTGAAAATGAAGAAGTTCATATTAATGACGATTTAAGGTTGCAGGTTATTACTAACGGCGTTCAGTTTGTTTGTTAAAGAGGTAATAAAGAATGTGCGATGCAAGGCTGGTAACGATAATAAACTGCAAGGAGAACGCAAAACAGTTACCAAAGCTGAGATCCATAAAGGATGCAGCCCATTCTGCTAAAAGAGGGGAAGTTACAGTAGACAAGAAACATAGCAGAGATTTCACAGGTCGGGAGAAATAAAACAAGGATGACACTAAAGGAGCGCAACAGAAAGGAGGAAAATGCCTTGTTAAACAACAAAATTTGGATAAACCCAATGGAAAAGGAGAAATAATTGTAGGAGAACAAAATGGTGTGAAATGTGGTAAGGTATTAACATAGTACTGATGGGTACAGCGAATGTAAACAGTAGTTGAAGGAGACAAGCTTGTCTGCGGTTTGTTTACAGAGAGAAAGAAGTAGACAACGACCAGGAAGAAGTGGAGGATGATGTATGTAGTGTCGCAAGACTGATTATTATATAAGAAATGGTGCCTAAGAAAAGATGGGCTGCAGACAGCCACGTAATGAAAAAGCCTTATACGATGAAGAAATACCTGCCGGAGAATAAGCTCAAATAAACATCTGAATTGGCCATGACCATGAGAATGTCAGAGTCAAAGCGAGAATCTAACCACAAAAGCTTTCGTTAATTTTAAAGGTCGTTTTAATTCTGTGGTTTTCCTTAGGCATTACTTTCTCTTCATTTCTTGGGAGAAAGGGAATTAATGTCTTCGTGCTGATTCACAGTGTTAGTGGCGATTTGAATCTTCATGTATATGTCATGTTCAAATTAGGAGTCTTGTAACGGAGCTGTTGTGGAATGCCTTTAGGAGCTATCAGGACTACATTCTTTGCCACCCGTTCTCACTAAATCCTCTTCGCGCACAAAGGATACGATGGACGGTAACCAGGAATTTATCTTGTTAGAACTCTTCGTCGTTAAAACTCTCACTATCCTCAAGAAGCAGAATAGCCAATCAACTAAGCAAATGCTGATGGACAGAGAAGACTATGAGTATATATAGATAGCATGCAGATCTGTGAATATGTCTTTGAAATGAGTCATCAACTTCTCATGAATGATTCTCTGGCGTTTTGTTGGTTGGTGCCACAGTAAATTACATGCAGGACTGAATTAAGAAAGGAGCAAGATCTGATTAGGCATGAACACTAAATCGTGTTCTTATTGATTCACATGAAACCTGGTATATAACTTTGCGGGGACTGATGACCTTAGCTGTTTAGTCCCCCTTAAACATCCCAACAACCACCACCATATAACTTTACAGTAGCTCATCGCATAAATGGAAGGCATCATCCAATGTTTTAACGGCGTTAAAGAATTGTCGGCAGTTTCCTCATCATGCTCAATACATTCATTCCAACATTTTGTGGAACAGATCACTTACAACTACCGCGTGTCGTATGAACCGTATCCCTCTTTTCGAAGCTCTCGAATACTGTCTGAAAGAGTACACAGATAGATACAAAAGTCGTAGTTTTTTTCCCTGTCCTGGAAGATAGAAAGGTTACGAGCGTTGGCTACACTGTAAAATACATGTCACTTCACTTGTTATCACCTGCTAGAAAATGTTGAACCGCTTAGGAACCGTTTAAGATATCATAATTCTGTGTTCACCCACTTGAATTAGGAAGAAGTCCTCACTAAACGACGTATTACATCTTTTAATGGCCATATTAGTTAGAAAGATATCAGTATCAACTTCGCTTTTCGACATGGATATAATAATGTTTGCTCCTAGTATCGAAATTTTAAAAGAGACGAATTCGACAGCATTCCACACTTTAAAATCCAATTAGTAGTTTCAGAGAAATTACAGTATTTAAAATTTAGGATTTATCTCTTTTGAACATGAAATCTATTGCTGTCTTACGCGCAAGTTCGTGTTATACGGAACTTCTGCGTTAGGCTGTGGGGCGCTCCAGCTTGACGAAGCTAAGAGCCTTCTTAGAAATGCGAAATAGTGGAGAGAGGTTTAGTTTAAAACTGATAATAATCATACTTTACTACATGTGGTTGCACCGACACACCAACAAGCAGGCAAAGGACATAGCGCCGGCCGCGGTGGCCGTGTGGTTCTAGGCACTACAAACCGGAACCGCAGGACTGTTACGGTCGCAGGTCCGAATCCTGCCTCGGGGATGGATGTGTGTGATGTCCTTGGGTTAGTTACGTTTAGGTAGTTCTAATTTCTAGGGGACTGATGACCTAAGATGTTAAGCTATAGAGTTCATAGCGATTTGAACCATAGCCAAAGGACATAACATCTAAGTATTATTCAACAGTTAACTACTCTTGTTTCCGCCAGAGCTTGGAAAGAAAGGTCCACGTCAAAAATGGAATGGATTTGTAAAACAAGAAAACTGAGGTTTGAAGATTGTTAAGCAGTAACTTTGCGTCATGGGTTTAATGTCAAGATACACAGCTAAATTGTAAAATGACATCAGCAACAGCAATAAAAATGAAATCACAATAATAAACACTTGCTTAAAAGTCTCATCGTTTACTGAGGTACACTGCTGCAGTTGTTGGTTTCAAAAACTTCTGGACAGACCGAAGAAATTCTTCGGTGTCATTACACATGCTGCAACAATGGGCTTTTCAAATCCTCTTGGTTCGTCGGAACTTGTGCATAGATTTTTTGATCTCGCCGAAACTACCAATCGGATTTTGAAGCGTGAAATTCCATTCAGTTCGTCTTTTTTATCAATGACGATACTATATATCAGTAATAATTACCATAGTTCCACCGGAACCAACGTGACCATGAAAGGAGACTATACGCCGTTTAGTGAGGACTTTCTCATAGTGCATCTAGGAAAAAAAGAGGATTGTAATGTGTTAAACGGTCCCGGAAACATGTTAGATCAACAGTGTAGCTGGCTCACTCTGTATTAGTGTTTATAGTGATCTCCATGGTGTTTTTTTCTGAATATTCCTTCAAAGAAGATGACATAGCTATTGTTTAGTGATATCGAGTCTGGCCATGATTTCTGTGTGTAAATGAGTGGCGCGTATTCCGGTAAAGTTAGTCTGAAAGCAGCGATTTTTCCACAAAGGACGTTTACTTCCTTCCATTCCAATTGGTCGTGCAATTAATCTAATGGCGACTTAAGAGAACTTTAAATTACTGATCACATTTATCCAGAATGAGAAATACAAATAGCGTGTAAGTGGACGTCTGAAGGTAAATGAAATTCTTCTCGACATCTGTTTCGATGTATATATTCCGCAAGTCTCGTACGCTTTGTGGCGGGGTACCCTGTGCCAGTACCAGTAATTTTTATTCCTGTTCCACTTGCAAATAGAGCGAGGGAAAAAACGACCATGTACTTCCATGCGGACCCTAATTTCTCTTCTCTTATTTCTGCGATCTTGGCTCATAATGTACGTAGGCAGCAGCTTTAAATATCTGTTCTCTAAATTTTCTCAATAGTGTATTCGAAAAGAACGTCGCCTTCGCTCCAGGGATTCCCGTTTGAATTCCTAAAGCGTCTCTGTAATACTTGCGTGTTGTGCGAACCGACCGTTAACAAATCTAGCAGCCCGCCTCTGAACTGCTTCGATATCCTCCCTTCACTCCGACCTCGTAGGTATCCTAAACACTGGAGCAGTACTCAGGAGTGGGTAGCATAGTGTTCTGTGTGCGGTCTCCTTTGCAGACGAACCACAGTTTCCTAAAATTCTCCCAATAAACGGAAGTCGACCATTCGCTTCCTCTACTACAATTCTTACATGCTCGTTCTATTTCATATCACTGTGCAACGTTACGCCTGGGTATTTAATCGACGTGACTGCGTCAAGCAGTACACTGATAATGCTGAATTCCAATGTTATGGGGTTGTTTTTCCTATTGTATTACTTTACATTCTGCTGCACTTAGAGCTAGCTGTCATTCATCACACCAAGCTTGGTTTCTTAGTTCGTATTTTGTGCGAGGGGACCAAACAGCGAGGTGATCGGCCCCATGGATTAGGGAAGGATAAGGAAGGAAGTCGGCCGTGCCTTTTAAAAGGAACCATCCCGGCATTTGCCTGAAACGATTTAGGGTAATCACGGAAAACTTAAATCAGGATGGCCGGACGCGGGTTTCCAACCTTGTCCTCCCGAATGCGAACCATGTGTGCTAACCACAGTGCCACCTCACTCGGTCACACCAACTAGAAATTGAGCCTACTTTGTATTTTCAGTATGTTCTCCGTGAATCGCAAAACATCTCAGAGCTTTCTGCTTCCGTTTTCAGCCTGCTCTCGGTCCCGAGAATAATTTGAGCTTGTGTAATTTCCAGGAGGGCAGTAAATTCGGGAACTTTGATAATTTAGTGAAAGAATTTTGACAGTCGAAGTGTCATTACTCTGAACGCGAATGTTCATCAGAATACGTCAAACTGCCGCTTATAATATAAAAGCCCCATTGCACTCCGCAACTATTCTGTGATCTGAGTAGCTGCTTCCTTTGCGTAGTGCACCCCCGATAACCCTGCGAATCGAACAGCAGAGAAAGAACAAATCGCAATTGTGGGAAAGAATGGCCCGCTCGTCATGAACTACTGCTTGGACAGAAGTATGTGGTGAAAACTCGCCTCTGCTTCTGCCTACTCCACTCTATCCCAAGAATGAGTGAGTACCTCCGGCACACATTAAGTTGGGTCTCGTCAAAAGCTATAGCGAAAACTATGGGCAAAAATTCATTCACATTCATGCATTCGCGAGAGAAGTCTGCAAGGAGCAATGACGCAAAAATGAAGCAGGAAATAGTTGTAGGACCACAAATTAGGGAATTAAAGTCTGGTGAACATTTCCTTGATTTGTTGAGCGATGTTAAAAGTATGCCAAGGCTCTCTTTCATAAGTGGCAGCAAGGAGTTTCTAGCCTACCACAGGGCAGAGAACTATTGCGATGTACAGAAACTACTGAGATCGTACCAACTTATTGAATGTAATATATTATTTCTTGTATCATGATTTGGACTTCTTACTTTGTAACCTTGGCGCTGTTAGTGACAAACCCTGAAAACGGTTTCCCAGGATATTTCCCAAATGAAAAAAAAAAAACGTTTTCACGGGAATTGGAGTACCACAGTGCTGTGAGACTACGGTTGATCCTTATGATGCGGCGTTCCTGAGACAAAGTATTGCAGGAAATCAGGGAGAAAATACTTTTTAATCTGATTT
The DNA here is from genome assembly GCF_023897955.1 of Schistocerca gregaria. NCBI lineage: Eukaryota > Metazoa > Arthropoda > Insecta > Orthoptera > Acrididae > Schistocerca > Schistocerca gregaria. Next base: position 768,340,824 of record NC_064920.1, read on the forward strand.
CATGCTCTGTTACTTATTCCTTTGTTCTTTGGTGTACTGTTATTTTGTGTGTTATTTGCTTTGGAAGTCTCGCTGCGAGAGTGTGTAATTTTCCTAGATACGTACATACATACTCACACACGTAAATACATACGCGTACAATGATGAATTAAAACATTACGGTCACTGCCCAACACTGATGGCGTTACGGGGACGTGACCCAGTTAGGGAAATCTAGAAGCGGAGCAGACACGAAAGGGAACTCATTCTGGCAACGATACCGACGAAGAAATCCACTAACATCAGAGACTTTGACAAAGGGCGAATTTTTATGGCCCGGCACCTGGGAACGTGCATTTCGGTAACGACGGAGTTGGTCGGCTGTTTGCGTGCTATTGCCGCGAGCATCTACGGAAAGTGGTCGAAGGACGGCGAAACCACGAGTAGGCGACAAGGTGTTGGGCGTCGACGCCTCGTCACAGAACGTGGAGGTTGGAGGCTTCTGCGCTCTGTAAAGCAGGATAGGCGGCTGTCTGGTGGGAAATATGACGAGAGAGTACTGTGTTTTGGATCACTCCGTTCAGCGGCCATTGCTGAACCTGGGACCCCGCTGCAGATGACCCATGCGTGTTTCCATTTTCAACCAAAGACATCGTCTGTTACGATTGCAGTGGGCACAGGACCGTCAAAATGGACCGCGGATCTATGGCAATATGTCGCCTGGTCAGATGAACAACGTTTCTTACTAGACAACACACAAGGTCGATAGCCGAGTCCGGATACGCCATCATCCAGGCGAGCCGCTACTCGAGATATGCGTCGTGCCGTGGACGCAGGGCGGTGGGTAGTAATATGCCAGATAGAGTTTTACTGGGGGAAATTCCAAGCAAGTGCAGTTCACGCACGAAACAGATCAGTTGTTCGTTGCAAGAAGGCCATTTTGCATCACAGAGACTCTTACTCACAATATTCCAAGAGTTCAAGTTTCAAAACAAATCAAGGGACACCCTGCTTCCCGCATCATACATGTCGCGTAATCATCACGGTGCAAGAGCTTGATATATCCTGGCATAAAAAGAGGGGAACCGACACTCTTTATTTCAAATGGTTGAAATGGCTCTAAGCACTATGGGACTTAACATCTGAGGTCATCAGTCCCATAGACTTATAACTACTTAAACCTAACTAACCTAAGGACATCACACACATCCATGCCCGAGGCATGATTCGAACCTGCGACTGTAGCAGTCGCACGGTTCCGGACTGCGCGCCTAGAACCGCGAGACCACCACGGCCGGCTCTTGAAGTACAGAGAGCAATAGTACAAACTGAATTCAATTACTGCCAAGTTAACTACATTAGTGGCCACATACACATACATGCTAGGGAGATGGTTGTGTCGATGGTGGACTGTTATGATTGCGGTGATCATGATTTGAGAAAACATCATCGAGGTTATCTGTGCCCGTACTAAAATAGTTTGAGCCACATGCCGTTAGGCATTTCAAAAATTGCGTCCTCAAAAGCTAAACCTCAAATTTAAATGAGATCCATTTCCTCCACTGCATCATATATTCATTCACAAATCAACATAGAAGTATACGATCCATAAGAATTTTTTGTTCAAAGGCATGAAAAATAATAGAGCAATAGGTAAAGTGAACTGTGGTTAGCCGATCACTGAGGAAGAAGAGGGTGCCTAACAATTTAGCTTATGGTCTTACGCAACCTCCAGTATTACAACTCGCACCACATTCAGCTGGGAACTGATTGCTAGCACCTTGTCACGGTATAAAACACATTCATATGATGTTATTTTGTCCGTGTTGGATCTTGTGAACTCCGCGGCCGTTAATGATAGTCGGTGAACGACGCAACCAGCCACATATAATTTTTACACGTTTTATTTTAGTGCCATAACCGGTTTCGAGCTACCATGCCAATCCTCAGATATCTAATATTTTTCGTTACACTTAGATTTTGATGAACAATATGCCGCCTGCTCCACACTGTACAAGAATATTCGAGCATTAAGTGCTACTTGTCAGTTGTTTCATTAATAAAAATACGCTAAAGTGCTTGCATTTTTATATATGATGCAAATATTTGTAATCACTTACATACGTTCCAGTAGATGACGATTTGTGTTGTTGTGGTACATTTGGTTTTCTAGCTCGATGTATATGTTCTTGAATTCCACATAACATACATGTTGTAAATAAATGATTGTGGCAGAATACGTAATATTCTTAAAATGTGTATTGAGCATCACACATGTGCTATGCACTTGATCTTTATGTTTACAATCCAAAGGTTATCATCAAGCGAAGAAACACAGATATCGTTCATTAATTGTCAACCAAGAATGTAAACTGAGAAAAGATGATGTGTGGGATGTGCAATACGTAACACGTTAATAACAGAAAAATGTTTACATCTAATATAAACTTATTATTAAATTCTCATTTAGAATGTGTTGGGAGGAACTAGCCAATAAACAATTTCTCAATAATTTTCTTGGGCTGTTCACGGAAATCAAACACAACTACTACTGAAAAAGGGTATCTTGAAGCTCACCAAGCACTCCGACTTCTTGACATTTTTCATTATGTTAGACGCAACAGTAATGTAACACGGGCCGTTTTTGTTGCTTAAAAACTTAGTTGTAATTTTCAAGAATGACGACCAAGTCTCACTTAGTTATTTTTGATTCAAAACAGGACTCGAAGATAACTTTTCGTGTGACAGGTCCAGCAGCCACAACTTCTTACAATTTCGCTGAGGAAAAATCTGGAAGAGATACTCGAAACAGTGTCCATCTTTGGTTAAGGTGGTTAAGGCTTTCACAAACTGTTAACTTGGACCAGCTTAATACGTGCAGGTAATGATAGAATTTGTTACGGATCCAAGAGGTTACTGCGTAAGAAGAGGTAGAGCCAAATAGATTATTATAAAAGTTACGACATTTATCAAGCAGTAGAATCGTTGCACAGAAATTACAACTTCATATTATTATTAATTGGAATAATATATAAACTATGTCTCACTGAAATCTCTAAAAATGTATGTAACGTATTAATAAGACAAAAATTGTTAGCGTTGTCTTGTTGCTTGAAAAACGAACACTGTTATAGTAACGGTCTACGTTTATAATGTTGTGCAGCTAGAGGATTTGTCAGTAGACGTCTGGAAGACGCCATGGAAACGTAATTCCAGAACTGAATCCTCGAATGAGTGTGATGAATGTTTTGTTACCCTGCACCGATTAAGATCGCAAATAGTATCGGTTCGTAAATAGTGGAATTATTAAACACCAGGCTGTTTCTCTGGGGACCTGGGTTGAATATTAATTAACTGAAATGCAAATTTACTTAAATGTTATGTGAAATTGAAGGATATAAATTGCTTACTTTAGCTTCAATTACAGATTCGTCTCATTCCACAAAACGTTTCTTGTGATCATTTATCGAATAGTATTGGTTAAAAACAGTCTTGGTTGCAATTTTAGTTTGATTTTTATTTTTCAACGACGCGTTTCGCCTTATTTATGCATCAATACTGTTAAGCACTGGTTTGCTATATGCCACATATGGATTGAAAGAATTTCTGTTTATCGAATAATTGTGTTTTTGATCAGTGTAGACGATATTTTTCTAAAGTCTGTCACTGAATCGCAAAGGAGGCGCCATTGTTCTTTTATTTTGGCGGCGTTTTCACGTAGCCTGGAGTTGGGATGTAAAGGATTTGATGTAGGTAAAAGTTTATTTGAATGCTCACATCAACTGTTTAACAATTATTACGGTTTCAACTGACTAATCATTTGCAATAGCTCATAACCACTTCTTCAACGATGGCTATGTCAAACTGTTTATGGACCACTGATGCTGAAACAGGTATAGTCATTAAATACTTTACCTGTGTACCGACTGAAACAAACTTTTTAGTTAAAAGTAATGCACTCCTTGGAGGTGTTCGCTACTAACAAATGAAAAAATCTAACAGAGACAGAAAGATGAGGTCGACGATCTGAATACCGCCAAAAGGCTTTGTTCATTTTACGAGCAGCTGTTGCTTTCCTGTAAGACACCGCGGTTGTGGAAGGTCGCGTACGAAGAACTGTAAACCGGTCGGTGGGTCTGGCAGGGAAATTCGTACGACTAGAAGGACCAAATGTTACATAAGAAAAAGAGTCCATCTTGATGCCGTGTTATTTGACTTACAGAAGAGGTGCTATAGTGTTCCACACTGTCGTTTGGTGAACGAAATGCGAGCTTATCGAGTATCAGACCAGATTTGTTACTCCCGAGTACCACAAGGGAGTGTGGTAGTGCCATTGTCATTAGCAATATATATAAAAATGATGTAGTGTAAAACGCCGAAATCTCTCCACGAGGTTGTTTGCAGATGATGCTGTCGTTTGCAGGACGGTGGTAACACTAGAGGACTTAGCCAAACGCAGGAAGACCTGTGGAGTGTCGAAGATTGGTATCTGCACTGGCGGTTGAACATGTGCGGAACGTAACGGAACATACTGCACGTAAATAAGCGCAGAGATCGATTACTGCTCGATTATGCTGTTGGTGGAAGGTAACAGTAAGCACCGAACAGTATTTATGGATACCAGGTCGGAGCGATCTAAATACAGGGTTTACCATGGGGAATGGTCAGTATTCAGGGGAACTTGACAGGAACAATCATTCGAAGCAAAAGAGTCTAGTAAATATGGGCTCTAAAATGCGTACCTTAAGAGCTATGAACTAAATCTGGGATAGTGTGAAACAAATCTCTTCTAGTACAAGCTCTTTGCTTTTCGTACTTTGAGAGGCAGTGGTATCGAGCAAAACAATAAGAAAAAATGGCTAGTTAACGTGGGCTCTGAGATGCATACCTTAAGAGCTATGATCACTTCTCACCTTCGATATTGTCGAATAAATCTCTTCTTGTGCAAGTTCTTTTGTTTCCTTGTGTTGAGACATGATAGTATGGACGCAAACAAGAAAAAATGGTTCAAATGGCTCTGAGCACTAAGGGACTTAACTTCTGAGGTCATCAGTCCCCTAGAATTATAACTACTTAAACCTAACTAACCTAAGGACATCACACACATCCATGCCCGAGGCTGGATTCGAACCTGCGACTGTAGCGGTCGTGCGGTTCCAGACTGTAGCGCCCAGAACCGCTCGGCCACTCCGGTCGGCTAAACAAGAAAAAAGTGTCTAGTCAACATGGGGTCTAAAATGCATATCAAAAATGAAGTAGTGCCCAAAGCTCTTAAGGTATACAATTTATAACCCATTTTTACTCGACTTTCGAATGATAATTCCTGTCATTGCCCTGAATATTAACCACTCCTCCAGAGACAACCTGTATAATGACCGCAATGGTAGAACATCTGATGCCGGGCTGGAATTCATTGGTACAGCCTAAGGCAATGCAATTGAACCACGAAATAAATGGCTGACAAACAACGTGTTCGATGTATTCTTGAGTGTTATTTATTAGACTGGAACCGTTACCAAGTAGGATTAACAGAGGAGAGAGACGGAGAAAGACAGAAGATCCAACGACGACGGCAACTATTGTCACGATATTGTTCAGCTGGCACGAGAGCATTACCGAAATGCTCAACAAACTCCTGTCGCAGTTGCTTCAATAGAAGCGTCGTGTGTCACAGCGTACGTTGAAATAGGAGTCGGGCAATATTTTCCACCTCCCACAAGGGTTTCGCGAAGTGACAACAACCAGAAAATCAGAAATATTCCTGTTCATACGGTAGTTTACAGACTGTCGTTCTTCCCTTGCACCATTTGTGGATGGAACAGAGAATATGGGAAGTGACAGTGTTAGCAGAATTAATATGCGTCGCACACTGTTAAGGTGGCTTGCGGAGCTGTACATGTGTAGAGATAAAGCCAAATTACCACAAAATGAATTCCGGAACGAACAAGCACACATGCTGAGAACGGCAGAGTACTCACGAGATATACTTCTGGCGGAGCAGCAGCGCCTGGTCCCTGGTCAAGCTGTCGCCATCCGAACAGCCGCCGCTGCGTGCGTCCATCGCTCGCGGTCGCACTCTCTACTCGCGCCTCGCGCCCAGCTGCGCCAACAGCCGGCAGTCTGCGATCGGCGTCGGCCGGCGGGTTCTACCTGGACCGCTGCCAGCTCTCCCAGGAGCCGCGGCTGTCTGCCCGCCTGCTAGGTGGCGCTGTCAGCACGTAGTTCGTCGCGCGACCGTGCTGCGGCAGCACCGTCTAGTAGCAGCGTAGCCCCTGTCTCCTGGTACTCTTACTCACAAGGGAACCTGCACATCGCATCCCCCCCCCCCCCCCCCCCCCCGCGGATTCAGTTATAAGTTGGCACAGTGGATAGGCCTTGAAAAACTGAACACAGATCAATCGAGGAAACAGGAAGAAGTTGTGTGGAACTATGAAAAAAATAAGCAAAATATACAAACTGAGTAGTCCATGCGCAAGATAAGTAACATCAAGGAGAATGTGAGGTTAGGAGCGCCGTGGTCTCGTGATTAGCGTGAGCACCTGCGGAACGAGAGGTCCATCGATCAAGTCTTCCATAGAGTGAATAGTTTAATTTTTTTTATTTTCAGACAACTATCAAAGTTCAGGCACTCACACATAATCAACTTCGCTCTCCAAAATTCCAGGGCATGTTCAGATTTGCTTGGACATATGCAGGATTTGACGGTCTACACTCCGAAAAATTTGAAAACGTTAAAAACATATGTTTTGACAGAGCACAGGGAAAACTGTGCGACTGTGTAACTGTTGCATCCATTTGTTGCAGTTTATGTGGCAAACTCTTTATGTTTTCATCACTTTTTTGGGAGTGATTATCACATCCACAAGAAAACCTAAATCGGGCAAGGTAGATGAACCTTTTTACCCATTCGCCAAGTGTACAAGTTAGGTGGGTCGACAACGTATTCCTGTCATGTGACGCACATGCCGTCACCAGTGTCGTATAGAATATATCAGACGTGTTTTCCTGTGGAGGAATCGGTTGACCTATGACCTTGCGATCAAATGTTTTCGGTTCCCATTCGAGAGGCACGTCCTTTCGTCTACTAATCGCACGGTTTTGCTGTGCGGTCGCAAAACACAGACACTAAACTTATTACAGTGAACAGAGACGTCAATGAACGAACGGACAGATCATAACTTTGCGAAAATAAGGAACGTTAACTTTTCACTCGAGGGAAGACTTGAACCAAGGACCTCCCGATCCGCAGCTTCTCACGCTAACCACGGGACCACGGCGCTCCTGAGCTCACATTATGCTTGATGTTGCCTAGCTTGCCCATGGACTACTCAGTTTCTATATTTTGCTTATTTTTTTCTTAGTTCCACACAACTTCTTCCTGTTTTCTCGATTGATCTGTGTTCAGTTTTTCAACGCCTATCCACTGTGCCAACTTATAACTGAATCTGAGGGGGGTGCAATGGGGCGGTTCCCTTGTCAGTTTCATAACGCCACAGAAAGAGAGCCATTGCTCAGAATGACGTCAAATTTGACTGCTTACTTATATATGGAGAAACGTCATGGAAAAAAATTAAAAAAAAACACGTAGCACACAGCTGCTCCTTAGTTCACGTCTGAGACGCCCAACAGGCCCGTATCCATGACTGATCGCCCACTGCTGGTAAACCTCTTTCAAGAAAGCAGTGACTATGAGCCAGTAATCCTGCACAAGTTCTAGACACTCAAAAATATGACGAAAAGGAAAAGGACACAGATCATCCCCTTTTCAAGAAGGGACGTCGAACAGATGTGCACAACTATAGACCTGTATCTTTAACGTCGATCAGTTGTAGAATTTTGGAACACGTCTTATGTTCGAGTATAATGACTTTTCTGGAGACTAGAAATCTACTCTGTAGGAATCAGCATGGATTTCGATAAAGACGATCGTGTGAAACCCAGCTCGCCCTATTCGTCCACTAGAATCAGAGGGCCATAGTCAAGGGCTCCCAGGTAGATAACGTGTTTCTTGACTTCCGAAAGGCGTTCGATACAGTTCCCCACAGTCGTTTAATGAATAAAGTAAGAGCATACGGACTATCAGACCAACTGTGTGATTGGATTGAAGTGTTCCTAGATAACATGTCATACTCAATGGAGAGAAGTCTTCCGAAGTAACGGTGATTGGAGGTGTGCCGCAGGGGAGTGTCGTAGGACCGTTGCTATTCACAATATATATAGATGACCTTGTGGATAACATCGGAAATTCACTGAGGTTTTTTGCGGATCATGCTGTAATACACTCCTGGAAATGGAAAAAAGAACACATTGACACCGGTGTGTCAGACCCACCATACTTGCTCCGGACACTGCGAGAGGGCTGTACAAGCAATGATCACACGCACGGCACAGCGGACACACCAGGAACCGCGGTGTTGGCCGTCGAATGGTGCTAGCTGCGCAGCATTTGTGCATCGCCGCCGTCAGTGTCAGCCAGTTTGCCGTGGCATACGGAGCTCCATTGCAGTCTTTAACACTGGTAGCATGCCGCGACAGCGTGGACGTGAACCGTATGTGAAGTTGACGGACTTTGAGCGAGGGCGTATAGTGGGCATGCGGGAGGCCGGGTGGACGTACCGCCGAATTGCTCAACACGTGGGGCGTGAGGTCTCCACATTACATCGATGTTGTCGCCAGTGGTCGGCGGAAGGTGCACGTGCCCGTCGAACTGGGACCAGACCGCAGCGACGCACGGATGCACGCCAAGACCGTAGGATACTACGCAGTGCCGTAGGCGACCGCACCGCCACTTCCCAGCAAATTAGGGACACTGTTGCTCCTGGGGTATCGGCGAGGACCATTCGCAACCGTCTCCATGAAGCTGGGCTACGGTCCCGCACACCGTTAGGCCGTCTTCCGCCCACGCCCCAACATCGTGCAGCCCGCCTCCAGTGGTGTCCCGACAGGCGTGAATGGAGGGACGAATGGAGACGTGTCGTCTTCAGCGATGAGAGTCGCTTCTGCCTTGGTGCCAATGATGGTCGTATGCGTGTTTGCCGCCGTGCAGGTGAGCGCCACAATCAGGACTGCATACGACCGAGGCACATAGGGCCAACACCCGGCATCATGGTGTGGGGAGCGATCTCCTACACTGGCCGTACACCTCTGGTGATCGTCGAGGGGACACTGAATAGTGCACGATACATCCAAACCGTCATCGAACCCATCGTTCTACCATTCCTAGACCGGCAAGGGAACTTGCTGTTCCAACAGGACAATGCACGTCCGCATGTATCCCGTGCCACCCAACGTGCTCTAGAAGGTGTAAGTCAACTACCCTGGTCAGCAAGATCTCCGGATCTGTCCCCCATTGAGCATGTTTGGGACTGGATGAACCGTCGTCTCACGCGGTCTGTACGTCCAGCACGAACGCTGGTCCAACTGAGGCGTCAGGTGGAAATGGCATGGCAAGCCGTTCCACAGGACTACATCCAGCATCTCTACGATCGTCTCCATGGGAGAACAGCAGCCTGCATTGCTGCGAAAGGTGGATATACACTGTACTAGTGCCGACATTGTGCATGCTCTGTTGCCTGTGTCTATGTGCCTGTGGTTCTGTCAGTGTGATCATGTGATGTATGTGACCCCAGAAATATGTCAATAAAGTTTCCCCTTCCTGGGACAATGAATTCACGGTGTTCTTATTTCAATTTCCAGGAGTGTATATCGAGAGGTTGTAACAATAGAAAATTGTACTGAAATGCTGGAGGATCTACAACGAATTGGCGCATGGTGCAGGGAATGGCAATTGAATCTCGATGTAGACAAGTGTAATGTGCTGCGAATACATAGAAAGAAAGTGCCTTTATCATTTAGCTACAATATAGCAGGTCAGCAACTGGAATCAGTTAATTCCATAAATTATCTGGGAGTAGGCATTAGGAGTGATTTGAAATGGAATGACCATATAAAATTAATCGTCGATAACGCAGATGCCAGACTGAGATTTATTGGAAGAATCCTAATGAAATGCAGTCCGAAATAAAGGAAGTGGGTTACAGTACACTTGTTCGCCCACTGCTTGAATACTGCTCACCGGTGTGGGATGTGTACCAGATGGGATTGATAGAAGAGATAGAGAAGATCCAACGGAGAGCAGCGCGCTTCGTTACGGATCATTTGGTAATCGCAAAGCGTTACGGAGATGATAGATAAACTCCAGTGGAAGACTCTGCAGGAGAGACGCTCAGTAGCTCGGTAAGGGCTTTTGTTGAAGTTTCGAGAACATACCTTCACCGAGGAGTCAAGCAGTATATTGCTCTCTCCTACGTATATCTCGCGAAGAGCCCGTGAGGATAAAATCAGAGAGATTAGAGCCCACACAGAGGCACACCGACAAGTTTTCTTTCCACGAACAATACGAGACTGGAATAGAAGAGAGAACCGATAGAGGTACTCGAAGTACCCTCCGCCACATACCGTCAGTTGGCATGCGGAGTATGGATGTAGATGTAGATGTAGAAAAGGCAATGGTCCGACGTATGCTAAGGGTTTGGAGAAAGTAATTTCAAAATTCGAATACGCAGGTTGTTTTGAAGCACAATTTGGCGGAGGGAGGAAAGCAGTTGATCAGTCTTTGTCGAAGATGTGGCCACAGCATTACAGGAGGGGTCGAGCGGTGGTGTTCAATGTTGTGATTGGCAGAAGAGCCAACCGTGTTAGTAAAGGAGGCCGAAATGCACGCGTTTTAGCTCACGCAGGCTGGCGTGAGGTCTGGAACATGACAAGGGAATTAGAATTGACAAAAACGGACGAGCTGGTGGAATACTTAACTTTAATCCATTAACGGAGAACGTCGCTCTTTACGGTACATCATTCACAATATCAATAGTACGGATACTGGCGCCTTGCTAGGTCGTAGCAAATAACGTAGCTGAAGGCTATGCTAACTATCGTCTCGGCAAATGAGAGCGTAGAAGTTAGTGAACCATCGCTAGCAAAGTCGGCTGTACAATTAGGGCGAGTGCTAGGAAGTCTCTCTAGACCTGCCGTGTGGGGGCGCTCCGTCTGCAATCATTGATAGTGGCGACACGCGGGTCCGACGTATACTACCGGACCGCGGCCGATTTAAAGGCTACCACCTAGCAAGTGTGGTGTCTGGCGGTGACACCACATCCAAACATGCAGTGTGCGGGGAATTGCTCGAAAGTTGGACATGCCTGAGAGCACGGTGCACAAAATCCTACGAAACATACGGAAATGCTATCCACACAAAATCACCCATGTTCCGGAGTTGCATCCTGATGGCCTACCAGTAAGACAAACGTTCGTTCTGGAATATCTTTCTGTCATGGAAGTGGACAATGAATGGCCATGGAACATTCTGTGCACGTACGAAGCCATCTCTAAGGCACATCAATACGTAGAATTGCATAATGTAGCCAACGGAAAATCCGCACGAACATCTGCCGGTCCACTTCATGAGTGGCTATGTGGTGGGGCTTGACAGCATCATTTATGGTAGGGCGCCATTTTTTCGAGGAGGCGACTCCTGGCGGTCCTGTTACCTGTACCATCAAAAGTAATCGCTATGAGAGTTTTTTGCGCAATAAAGTCAATCCAAACCTTCAACAGCGAGGATGTGTGGGTAAGGTCATTTTAATACGAGACTGCGCTCCTCTGCACATTTGCACAGCCAGTGAAGTGACTGCTGCAGAGACCTGGCCATCCAGACCACTTGATTTAGTCCGTGTGACTTCCGGCTGCGGGGTTATCTGAAAGATATCGTGTTCATTGCTCCAACTACGAACGTAGCTGAACTGAAGGCACGCGTTGTGCACCTGAACGTCACCCTCGAGACACTCCACTCTGCTGTGGAACACGCTGTTTCTCGATTCCGACTTGTGACGGAAAACAGTCGACAGCATATTGAACATCCCTTGCGCCAGTCTCACCACAGTTAGAAACTGGTGTCATTTCGCTTTTTGCCGGCCGTTGTGACCGAGCGGTTCTAAGCGCTTCAGTCTGGAACCGCGCGACTGCTACGGTCGCAGGTTCGAATCCTGTCTCGGACATGGATGTGTGTGATGTGCTTCGGTTAGTTAGGTTTAAGTAGTTCTAAGTTCTAGGGGACTGATAACCTCAGATTTTAAGTCCCATAGCGCTCAGACCCATTTGAAACAAACATTTCGCTTTTTATGCCGTTTTTGTTCCCAGGACAATTCAAAATCGATTTCACTGTTACTTTTTATACGGTTTCTGACTTCAGGACAATCCAGAAACGAGCTTTACCATCCGATGTGGTACGACGTTGTCGTGGTGGATGGGTTTGCCTAAATGACGTCACAACTGTTTCCCGTCGACTTTGTGTAGTCATGCACACTGAACAGTACAAGTCAAAGCATAGTCGTCGTATTGCGATTCAACTGTCGTTTTTTACCAACCCCATTTACTTTAAGATGCTTACAGCAGCATCTATTTTTGTTTTATGACGTTTCCCAATGCGTAAATAACACGCTGTTCAAATTTGACGTCATTCTGTGAACAGTGTTCTCTTTCTACAGCGTTCTGAAACTGGAACTTTAATTATGGACATCCTGTGCTTTTTAATTTAATTTAGTTTTGTTATTTGAGTTTGGTTCATTGAATCATGCTGTCAACAATTTTGTACAAACATGAAAAACTGTACACAGAGAAAACTCAATATTAAGTACTCATTTGACAGATGTGTACTGAGACAAGTTGTAAAGGGATGCGAAAAAACCGGCGTGGTTTGGCAGACGCGATTTATTCTTTTTTTCCCTTTAATTTGACCTCTATTTAGCGATAAAAAAAAACATGGTTACAATGTACACTGAATTATATGGAGAGAATAGATATTGACAGATGTAAGAGCTCAACATCTCACAATTTTGCTCACCATTAATTATTAACAAATAGATCTAGAACTACATTAGACAGCTCTGATTTATCATTTCCTGCCATTTCTGAGGTTTCATCACAAGTAAGACATAAAAATGAAATGTGCGTACCATCAAAACCTAGAAATTTTTCCCCATACTCTTACAAAAATTAACAACCACTTTATAAAGACGAATGTGTTTAATAATCAAATGAAAAGAAGCCGACTGAGGATGATGGTACCTCATACTCAGCAGTATTTTGAAAAAGCCCAGCCTCTCATTGTCAAACCTGGGACACGAGAACAGGATGTGGCTTGCGTCAGCTTCCGATTCAGAATAATACATTTAGGAGAACTGTAAATGTTTATTCTATGTAAATGGAGAAGGAAAGAGGGGTGGCTGAAGCGGAATCGAGAGATGGTGCAACGCATCTTTTTGTGAAACGTAAGAAGTAAATGATTTGTGAGTGATTAAAGTGTCTGTGAAGATAAGCTTCGATGAATGAACAGTACAGATCTACACTTGTATGAAAGTCAAAGTATTTTTTGAAACTCATCTTGATAAATCGTTGACTTCGTGTTAATCTTTGTTATGTGAATGTACCTGTTACTTTGCCTGCGTAAAAGAAAAAGTCTGTTTATGTCTTCTCCTTTTTCCTCTGTTGGCAGCGGCACGAATTATCAGTAATAATGGGCAATTTATGTCAAAATGTGTTTTAATTTGTAAAATAATGGCTTTCAATTCTCTTGTTTTATTTGTACGAAGCAAATGATTTTTAGCCATTTAATTTCACTGGGAGCCTCTTGCTCGGTGACGCAACCATCTAGCGCCGTAAGTTGTTAATTCTGAACCATTTGAATGCTGAGCCTGCATCTTTTCACGAAGTCAGAATAAGTTTGTACAAAGCAATATCCTTTGTGCATACTAACTACTAACACGGTTATTCGTCATCAAACAGGTCGTCAGTTAACAATGACATTTTGACCTGTATTTAACGTCTATATTTTGGACATAAGAATCAATATGTCTGACTTTGTTAATTGAGAAGAAGTCAGTATTATTATAAAGTCATCAGAAAATGAAAATAATTATACTTTGCCTTTTTTATAGCCTTTGAAGTGGATTCTGTTTATTTAAAAATTTACGATACATTACAACAGAAAATCACGTGTATTTATAAACATGTAAACCAGGGAAGCACTTCAGTGGAAATCGTTGATCTCTCCAGATATGTCCAGAATTAGGGGTTGTAACACTCCTTTGTTGACGAACGTTCCGTATCTCATGTACTTGATGTTTTCCTTGGCAGTTAACCTCACCTAAGTAGTCTATATACGGTACGGCAATTTCAGGTCGAGGACAGTGCCTACAGATGCAGCTTGTCAACTGAAGAGTTAGAGTCTGTAAATGATCCCGCGATCATGTTATGGCACTTCAATTGTAATTCTGCCATATGAGGTAATTTTAGTTAGTGACCTCGCACATTGAATTTTAACTACCGATTTTATGATACTGATTAATCATGTTTCCTAGCTGTAGTGCCCTCTACTGGCCACAGTCATTTGTATAAATACTGCACGCATCCAGGCCAACATCAGCACATACTATGTACCTGGACGTATAGATTTTGGCGTTGATTCCTACATCAAAATATTATTATGGTGTGTATGGCTGGTATGCATGACTGTTAACCACGTTCCGCTAGACCTAATACAGAGTTTGCTTCAGATAATTGAATTAAATTGCTTATACCACTGTTTTTCTATTTGTAACATATCTGAAGATGGGAATAGCCGAAACCGGTAGTTGTGAATTGAAGACGGACCTTTACGAATAGAGATGCAGCTTGCTTCGTTAATAAGTCAACATCTTTGCTACAGCGGATGCCAGCATGGGAAAGCACACGCAGCAAATGGAGTGTCTGCCCCCTGTGTACACAACGAACATATTCGAAAGCCACATCAAATTTAACGGTAGTTAGTTTGTTCCATCTCCGGTTTGAATATTTTTAACGACCCTCTGGTAGTCAGAGACGATTAATAGCTTTCAGGAAACAACTGAAGATACAAAATTGAGTGCTACCAAATGTTCCACTGTCTCTGCTGTAAAAATAGAGGCGCTTTTATGCATTTAGAAGGCTATTCGGACTTGCTGCTGAGGACATGTAAAAGCATATCCAGTATATTTCTCTTATGGAATTTTCGATCCGTCGATATATATACATATATAAGCAAACTAGTGAGCTTCAACAAGACGATTAAAGCTGTAGTTTTCATACACGAATTACAAGCCGGTCGTATTAAAATAATTGACTGGAATCTGACGGCTGAGGCTGTCGAGATCACATTCAGCTAAATGCCGGGGCCACAGGGGTGGCTACAGAGAGGAGGTCCGGTTACCTGTACCACGACATGGCGCTAACAATGCCAAATCCAGATTAACATACCGACCGCGTGAAGATACGGGAGAAAGGCCGGAAACAAGAAGAAGAGTTAAGAACGGTATCAATATAAGATTCAGTGGAAGAATCCTCGGGAAGTGTAGCCCACCACAAATCCCTCGTTCGACCAACACATGAATCTTGCTTTTCAGTCTGGGATCCGTACCAGACAGGACTGATAGAAGAAATAGGGAAGATCCAAAGAAGAGTAGCGCGTTTCTCTACAGGTTAATTTAGCAGTCACAAAAGCGCAACGGAAACGCTCTTCGAAATCCAGTTGCAGACACTACAAGGGGATCCATCTGCATCACAGTATGGTTTTCTGTTAAACTTCTACAGCGTGCGTTTCTAGAAGAGTCAACAATTATATTGCTTTCTTGTACGTTCGTTGCATGAGAAGAGGAGGAAGTGAAATGAGAGAAAATCTAGCAGACATTGAGGCGTACCAACAATCATTCTTTGCACAGACAGGGAAAGGGGATAAGCAACAGTGACACACAAAGTACTCTTCGCTATACACTATAAGGTGGCTTGTGGAGTATAGATGTAGATGTGCTTGTAAAGAGTTTCAACTACGATTTAAATTTTACAATATCCTCATAGGCACAAGACTAATAGCTAAAGAAACTTGACATGATACCAGCTATAGACAAAAGAGAATATTAAAAAAAAGCTCAACAGATATTGAGGCGTACACCTGGAGATTAGAGTGTTTAAATAACCAGGGTCAGTACATCAAATTTAATAAACATACGTTACCATCTCGCATAAAATCAGGAAGGACTTTGTGTATTTTAGTGTCTTTTAACACAGGATAAAACAGGAATGGCTATTCGAAGCTACACCTATGTAACAAATTTGTTACAAAAAATGGCTCTGAGCACTATACGACTTTACTTCTGAGGTCATCAGTCGCCTAGAGCTTAGAACTAATTAAACCTAACTAACATAAGGACATCAAACACTGCGACCGTAGCTCCAGACTGAAGTGTCTAGAACCGCACGGCCACTCCGGCCGGCAAATTTGTTACAACGAGCGGTTTTGCTGGACTTCGAAGAAACTGCAGGAAAACAGCAAGTTATTTAAATTACCTGCTTTCTTTCGATAGTTGTGGAAATGACTATCGTTGGCACCTGTCCGATGTAAGTGGGAAGGAGCTGAGCCATAGTTACTATGTGTTCAGTTTCCTGTCACCTGAAATTTTCGAAAGCATGTGTAGTTTCTATTTGCTGGTTGGCTCGTAGCGTAACATTGCAACTCATGGGAGACTAGCCTCTCACCCGCTGCTTCGCTTGCACTTGACAAATGTATTGCACACAACCCCCCCTCCTCCTTCTCTGTGCCTCTCCTCCTCATCCTCCTCTCGCTCTGTCCATCTCTTCATCCCCCTCTATCTGCCCATTTGTTTATCCCTCATCCCTCTGTTCATATCCTCCTCCCCTCTGCTCATCTCCTCCTTTTACCTCTCTCTGTGAATCTACTCCTTCCCTTTTTCTCTGTCCGTCTACTACTATCCCTCTCTTTGTCCATCTCGTCTCCCCTCTTCCTTCTCCAACTGCCCACTACCAATCTCCACCTTCCAAATCCCTCTTCTTCCCTCTCTGTCTCCATATCATCTTCGCCTCTGTCTCTACCGCTCCTCCTTCATCCACCTATCTGTCTATCTTCTCCTCCCTCTCCATCTGTACACCCCTCCTCCCCCCACACCCTCTCCATCTCCTTGTCGCCCCTTCTCCCTGTGTATCTCTTCCTCCTCCTCCTCTCTTCGTCTATCTCCTCTGACCCCTATTCCTCTTCCACCTGCCCACTACCCCCATTCACATTCTCCCTCTCTCTCTGTCCATATCCTCCTCTCCCTCTCTGTCCTTCTCATCCCTTTGTTTGTTTGTCGCATCCTCCCACCTTTCTCTATCATCTCCTTCTCTCCTATGTGTATGATATGACTGAATGGCTCCACTCCCATGCTCATTCTCCCTCAGCCAGTTACGATATCGATAACGTGAAATAGGATTATGGTTGACTGATTTTCATTACAGTGTCAGAAACACAAATTAATCTTGCAACAGCCAGGTATACGAAATGGGTGCAGCTCGAGATAATGTCCTATGAATCAGGTGCTTATTGGGACTCCTTGGTTTCTTGCCCCAGTTAGCTCCTGTACCTGTACTGCACTGAAGACATTGTACAACAGTGCAGGCGCCATTGGCATGTGATACTAACGGACTTCTTCTCGTCTTATTCTGGGAGCATTTGAAAAATATAGTTTACGAGAGTCCTGTCGATATTTACACTGGCCTCTTTGCTAGGATTATTGCAGGTGCGGAAGTAGTACGTCAAACTTCTGCATTTCTTAAGCTTGTCTATGGTGCGTTGCTGTATACTCTGCCGAAATCATGGTGGTCGACAGTTTCAATACCTCTCAGGGAACAGCTCTACATTTGTTAAGTGCTGTACTGTACACTTACGGAACAGGTTGAACGCAGTCTGACAAAAATATTCGTGTTTCGTCTGAGCGTTGCTGCGTTACTCGGTGTGCCATGTTGTATGTTGCACGTTTTGGTAATTGCATATTACACTGTACTTCACTGTGCTGAAGATATTTTCACAGATACAAGGATGATTAGGGTAACAAACTGAATAAATCATAATTGCGATGTCGCTCTGTAACGAGCTGCTAGAGACACTGGGACCCTAATATCAAAACACTCAGAAGGTACGCCTAAACAACTTATGAAAATTTGTCACTGTAGTTCTGGTTTACCATGTATACTGAAAGGCATCCTGGTCTTGCCCAATATGACGTATGTCCCTCCAATTCCGAATACATAGTTACAGACATACTTGGCAGAATATTAAGAGGTCGTTGGATCAGTCACTGGGGAAACACAAAATACCCTGTGTAATCACAAGAGTTAACACCTCTAGACTTTTATCTGAGAGAGAAATTCGAAGGAGGTCTACAAGCAACACTGATGACTCCCAAAGCTTATGAAATTCCTATGGCATTATAAGTCAACATATCCATCAATGTTTAAGGTCTACGTTTTGAGTCCTTTATATATCTCTGAACTAACTGAGTACCTGGCGTTGCCCGGGTATGTATTTACTCTAATCCTCTAATTGTCCATCTTCTCCTTCCCTCTCTCTGTCAATCTCCCTCTCTCCCCTCTTTAATCTTCTCCTTCTCCCCCCTCTCTCTGTCCATCCAAAAACACGGGTACCTGGTCCAAAGTTCTTCGTCATCTTTGTTTGGCTCTGAGAAAAGCTTTTGTCGCAAGACTGAACAGGGCAAGAACCCGTTACATCAGGTGCAATGTTACGATAATAAACTTCTCCGCATGCTGACAGAGGCTGTCGTCTGAGAAAGTACCCAGGGTCGCTCTGACTTGATTAATGCTACTTCGCCTGTTATCAACTTGCTTCATTCACTAGATGCTTAATTCCAATTAAAAAATGTATTTGTCTTAATTAACAGTCCTAGTTATATAGATTAAATGTCTCCTTTAGTATTAACGAATTGTTAATTTTCAGAGTTTAAACATATTAGCTTTGTGCATAAATGCTTAAATGTATAGCGGTAAACTCTATGTACGAAGGGTGTTCAATAAGCAGCGCAACACACTTTTTCTCCATCAGTTTTGGTTGAAAAATTCGGAATCTGTTGTGAGACATGGTGCATTATTCCTGCTTTAGCCCCTCTAGTATCATGAAGTTGCGACACGTGGCGGCGCTATGAGTAGCCTTCAAAATGGCGTCTGTAGTGTAGGTGCGTTCCAACTAGAGAACTGCCACTGAGTTTCTTTGGCAGCAAACCAGAGTATGTCAGATATTCATAGGCCCTTACAGGATGTCTACGGAGAACTGGCAGTGAGCATAAGAGTGGTGAGCCGTTGGACAAGGCGTTTGTCATCATTGAAAGAAGGTCGTCTAAACCTATCCGATCCCCCTCGTGCCGGCCGGCTGCGCACTGCTATGACTCCTGCAACTATGGAACTTGCAGATACTCTCATTCAGCGTTTTCGTTGCTACGGAAACGAAAAATAACTTCTCTTTCTCTATGACAGCGCAAGACCTTACAAAAGACTGAGTCCTCGAGAGGAGTCCACAAAACTTCATTAGACTGTTCTTCGTTCTACACCCCACAGCACGGATCTCACCCTTTCTGACCTTATCTGTTTGGTCCAATGACGAATGCACTCCGAGGGAAGCAGTAAGTGGATGATGGGGAAGTTATTAATGCAGCAAGACATTGGCTCCGACGTCGACCATTAGAGTGGTACCATGCGGACATACTGTCTCTCCCAGTAATGAGATGTAAGGATGTCGCATTAAACGAAGATCATGTTGAAAAATAGGGTTTTGTAGCCAAAATAGTGGGCAATAATATGGCAAATTGGAAATCCTGAATGAAATGAATCTGCTTTCAGAAAAAAAGTGTTGCTTTACATAATGAACGCCTGTCGTGTTTCTTAATATTTGCTGTTATTGCTCCCCACTCTCCCTGTTCATCTCCTCCCCCTTCTCCTCTATCTGTCTATCTGCTCCTCTTTTCTTTTTTGTCGTTTTCCTTCTCTTCCCTCTCTTTGTACTTCTATTCCTCCCACCTCTGTCTGTACATCTCCTCCTTCTGGATAGATCTGTCCATCTCGTTCTCTCCCTGTATCTATCTCCTCCCTCTCTTGCTGTCCATCTCCTTCTCCTCCTCCTCCTCTTCCTTTCTCTGTCTATACCCTCCTCTTTCCTTTCTCTGTCCATCTCCAACTATCTCCTCTCTCTGTCCAACACCTCCTCTTCCCTTTTCCCTGTCCATTTCCTCCTCCACCTCCCTCTGTCCATCTCCTCGTCTTCCCTCTATCTGTCCATCTTTTCCTTCCTCCTGTCTCTGTCCATTTCCTCTTCTTTCCTTTCTATGACCATCGGTGTATCCTCTCTCTGTCCATCTCCTTTCTTGTCTGTCCATCTCCTCCTCCCCATCTATCTCCTCCTCTCCTTCTATCTCCTCCTGCCCTCTATCTTCTCCTCTTCTCCTTGCCTCCTCTAAGCTCATTTCTTCCTTCCCCCACTATGTCCATCTCCTCCTCCCCCATCATTTGTCCATCTCTTCCTCTGTACATCTCCATCTCTCTCTCTCTCTCTCTCTCTCTCTCTCTCTCTCTCCATACACATCCTCCTCCTCTCTCTCTGTACATTTTCTCCTCCCCTCTCTTTGTCCATCGCCTCCTCCCCACTCACTCTACCCATCTCCTCTTCTTTCTTCTCTTTATCAATTATCCTCCTCTCCCAACTCCCTCTCTCTGTCCATCTTCTCCTCTTCTCTTCTTGTCAATTTCTTCCTCCCACTCTCACTGTCCGTCTCCTCCTACCCCTATTGTGTCCATGTCCATCTTCTCCCTCTCAGTCTATCCATCTCCTCCTAAACTCTTCTTTCTCCGCATTATCACTCCTACGCCAATAGTAGGTTGCTGCTTATTACCCTCACAGTATTTATGGACAGTAAGTAGTAGAAAATTTATTTGAAATCGATCCACGGGTTTTAGGATTGTTGGATCCAAGGCTTTGCCAGCGTACGTACGTGTCACATATATTGAACGTATTTCACACATATATTTGTGCACATAGTCTATCTGTATATCTAGGAATTTCGTCCTACAGTTTCGTTTTAACGCAGTTCATTGTTTATGACGTCGGTATATTGAGCAGCATACGTGGATACTGTCTGCAAAACGTGTTGCGAATATTATTAGTAGCAAAGAAGTAATGAATTGCAACGTGACGCATGATGCTGCAGTTTTTCAGGCATCTCAGTGTTTATGATGTCATATCCCTTGCGTATGTGTTGTACAATAATGTCATTTTGTTAATACTTTCAGTGGTGTATGTGAAACTGTCTGAAAAAGTGCATCGCGAATGCCTTTGATAGTAGACAAGTAATGTATTGAAACGTCGTGCCTGATGCGGCAGTTTTACTGCACGAACAGCGAAAAGTAGTAAGCGATAAAGTCTCTTCGTTTGCTTATTTTATGAGGGCTGTCAATGAGAAAAAAATTCGTATAGGTCTGAAATTATGCCTAAAGTTCGTTGTAAATCTCTAAGTGATCTCATTCTGAAATACTGAATTAACGAAGTGTGTATAGTCGTGCGTCGTGGACTACACTTTTTTTCAGCTCCACAGCTGGGTGGGAGGGTGGGTGGTTCTTACCGCACAGCGATTTTTTCCAGACAGTCAGCGATACGTGTAATAAATTTGGTTCAAATCGGTTAAGTGGTTTAGGAGGAGATGTCGAACGTGCACGCATAAATACATCTATTTTTATAATACGCATGGGTCGTTGTTTGCTTACGTTTGATACTTTAAGACTGATGATTGTGGAACCTCGTCTCCTGAAGGCGAGACGGTGGTTTACAACGCTCTTATCGTGTTACTATTTGATCACGTTCCACTCATGTTATGTTGGTGAAGTCCTGTTCGAAAGCACTTTGTAATGCCACAGAAGAAAGTATGTAGTTCTATTAAAAATCTGTGTCATAACTCTGAACCTATAACGTTAGAAATTACATCATGTGTACATCAGAAAATCCGTCTGTTTGCTCCTTGTAAATTAGTTAAAACAGAATCATACATTTTATCTTTTACTGACTTACAAAACTTACAAGTTAAAATAGCAAATTTTGCCAATAGCAACTGTGCCAATTAACTATTTTGAGTCCCGATACTCCGATAACGTAAAGTTGTGCGTATAACGGATACAGAAAAAATGTTTTTCTTTTTCTTTAAAAAAAATTTCTATCGAGACAAATCGTAAGTCCTGAACATGCCGACTGCTGTAGCGTCAAGAAAATATTATATCTATTATTTCGATGCAAGAGAATTTCACGCATTGATTTTAGAAGAAAGGCAATTTATTTGTAGTCTTTACAACAAGCAAGGAAATTGAAAACGGTATTACAGACGTTTAATGCACCTTGCAAAGAATAGTGAGTTTCGTTATCAAAATAAAAGATATTGGTTGGAAATGTGTCAAATTTTACATTATGATAAAGCTAAAGTCCTTTACGAAGAATTACACCTACTGATATAAGGCAGTTAGTACAGTTACAAAATAATGATATGGGATCTTAACGCAAAAGTAGAACAAAAATAAAAAAAACATAAAACAAAAAATGAATAGGTTCTTAAGTTGGAAACTTTGGATGTGATATATAAATTGATAGAAGTGTTAGGTCAAATGACTGAGTCGAGAAGAAAAACATGTTTATCCGGAAGGCATTATTTAGTATAAAATTTACTTGTAATGGAATGAATGGGACTAAAGATGAAATTGACTACTTTATCGAACTTTATGGGTATTGCACAGAATGAGACGGTCCTAACCCCCTTCAGTTACAAAGTCTGAAGGAAAGAAACTCACTATGTAGCAGATAATAAATATAAATCATAAGAAATTAGCAACTTTGAAACTGAAATTGTACGGACATAGACGATAAGGGACGATTATGCATTAAATTTACTTCAGCAAACAGTAAGACGTGTTGCATGTATGAGAAGGCAAATTTAAAGAAAATCTCAAATAGAAGAAGACTACTAATAAAGCGAGCTATATGAGAAACATAACAGAATGTGCTGAACTAAGTAAACTATTCGAAAATGTCTTCGAGAGAATGTAGAAAAGAACAATCAAAATTTGTAAAGAGAATCTATTGAAAGCTATAAGAGTATGGAAAAAATAAAATAGAAACTTATGACCGAGAGAACATTGTACGAAGATTTCTTTCCATGTCTGTATACCACAAGAGTGACTCAGACATTTTAATAATTGAAGTAGCGTCATCCTGGATGTAATGCCAAGCGGTATGTGTGAACCCATTAAAAAAGAAATGTAGGAGTGTAATGGAAATGATTGAAAGTGAAGAAGAAATAATACCAGAATATCGTAGCAAAATTATTTACAGAATGTTTTCTGAAAGCTACAGTTCTCCAATACTGAAATATTGTTGCAACGATTTTCTTCACAAGATATGGTGCAAACATGACATAAAAAACAGAGGCTTTTCATCCTGTACGAGACTGAAATCATTAGCAACGGCATAGGAATAACACTGGAATTTAGTCAAAGTAAGGAATCAGATGGCTTGAAAATGGGTATAGTACAACAGACTTTTTGGAAGTCGAGAGTAAAATTATACAATGCGAAGATGAGTATGTATTACTCCTTTGCCAAAGATTTATACATTTAGGTATAGATTTTGAATAAAATTAAACGAAGAATGTAGTGACATACAATTATTCAACCTATCTTAATATAGAAAGTAATATATGCTTCAATATTTCAACTTTTACTAAACTTCATGAAACGGGAAATTAAGAATTTAATTAGGAGTCAGCAATCTAGGTTCTTTATCATCAAAAGTATCTTCAGCCATAGTGAATGTGTTGAGATACTTTAACTGCGAAAGCGAAAAAGGAACCCTTGTTAATAGAACATACGAGAGCCATATTCGTTGTGGTAATGGCAGGGTACTGTTTACTTCTAGTGCAGATAAACTTCAGAACATAATGTATGCTTCTAGTATAGCGGATTGGAAATTAGGACCGATCATAAATTATAACAAGCCTAAAATATAGTACGAATATTCAGAAGGATGTAGATTGCAGTAGGTACTGGGAGAGCTGCATCAAACCAGTCTCTGGACTGGACACTACAACAAAAACATAGTGACCAAACCGAAAATAATGTATAAATTAAAATGTTTGCTCTAATGAAAGTGAAAGTCCTTAGAGCTGTACTTTTTAATTTAGTGTGACGTTTATCTGATGTATGTACAGCTGATTTCAAGACAATACTGTTTCATCTTCATGTATCGGTTAGGCGTGCTTCATGAATCGAATGTCGTAAGTATTGAGCTGTTCCATCAAGGGAGGCGTCTATGATGCGTCTGCAACACATTTTGATAAATAGTTCGAAACGTAAAAGAAAATCATTTCGATACAGAGAGTAGAATGTGACTGATACGAAAGAATTAAAAAAAACCTCGTGGTAGACTCACCCCAGAGATCTCCCGCCATGGAACACCAGTTACAGTGTTTACAGCCTTCGGTCCATCGAGCACGTTTAATAGATACCTGAAGTTGAGACAATATTTTCTAGAAGCCGATTGTACAAACATTAGATAAAACCAAAATAAAATAAAAAATACAGCTGCAGTAAAACTGACTTTAATTAGAATAATTAAAAAAAACTGGAAGCCCTATAGTCGATTTCACGAAAATTAAGTGTTTTCACACAACCAGTTGATAAAGTTTCTGCATGAAAGTAAAAAATTAATTAGACAGGCAAGAAAAGAAACAGTTACAGATTCAAAAATGTTCTCGAATGATTTATGTGAACCAAACAAAACTTTCGGAACTGAGATTCGACGTACTCGAAACGGAAAAATTAGCAATCGTTGTGTCTTAACAGTTTTCACTTACGACTGCGAAACGTATACTTTCATGCCAGTAATTAATTAAAAGTTGAGGGCTGCCCAGAGGGCAAAAGAGAGATACGTTTTAGAATTTATTAGCACAAACAGAAATCAAACAAACAGATCAAGGACTGTAATGAAAATGGAAAAGACAACTTAAACAAAAAGGAGTGTTTTTTCACCAATTGGGGTCAAATAGTTGGTAAGGACCATAGTTGTGAGCAGGGTAGGGATAAAAGAGAACCAAATTTTTCAGGCAGCAGAAGTTTCGCAAGCATAATGATAGTGGTGTTTTATAAAGGAAAAAAAAATTTCGGGCAGTGCAAATTTCCCAAAAACTATGGAATTGCCCAAAACGTCTTTACGAAGACATAAAGAAAATTATGAGTTTTTAGTACTGCCAATACACACCTAGAGACTTTTATGCTCAAAGAGAGAAAAAAATACTTCGGAAAAAATTAATGAAGAATATTTTACATGATTCGAACAGAGGATCCTGCAGCATACAATTTTAAATTATTTACATCTCCACATCGAAACTGAGGTTTAAAATGGCTCTGAGCACTATGGGACTTAACATCTGTGGTCATCAGTCCCCTAGAACTTGGAACTACTTAAACCTAACTAACCTAAGGACATCAGAAACATCCATGCACGAGACAGGATTCGAACCTGCGACCGTAGCAGTCACGCGGTTCCGGACTGAGCGCCTTTACCGCGAGACCACCGCGGCCGGCAACTGAGGTTATCTTGTCCATTACACCCATGTACAAACACTAGACCCGCAGCTAAAGGTGGAGACAATTCTTGAAGAAAGTAAGACCGGTAAAGTCTTTATATTTTATAAATATTAGTCTCATGAAATGCTGAAATAAATAATATAACGTCAAACGCCGTTTGGATATGGTGGTATAAAAAAATGAATCTGTTGCTAGTGATTGCTACTACTGCAACATATTATGGAATATTTTAATTTAACTGCAACTTTCTCCACATTTACGATCTTTATGCAGTAATTACTGCGAGTATAGCGATGTTGTTGTTGTGGTCTTCAGTCCTGGGTTGATGCAGCTCTCCATGCTAATCTATCCGGTGCAAGCTCCTTCATCTCCCAGTACCTATTGCTACCTACATCCTTCTGAATCTGCTTAGTGTATTCATCTCTTGGTCTCCCTCTACGATTTTTACCCTCCACACTGCCCAACAATGCTAAATTTGTGATCCCTTGATGCCTCAGGACATGTCCTACCAACCGATCCCTTCTTATAGTCAAGATGTGCCACAAACTTCTCTTCTCCCCAATCTTATTCAATACCTCCTCATTAGTTACGTTATGTACCTACCTACCTAAACTTCAACATTCTTCTGCAGCACCACATTTCAAAAGCTTCTATTCTGTTCTTGTCCAAACTATTTATTGTCCATGTTTCACTTCCATACATGGCTACAGTCCATACAAATACTTTCAGAAACGATTTCCTGACACTGAAATCTATACTCGATGTTAACAAATTTCTCTTCTTCAGAAACGCTTTCCTTGTCATTGCCAGTCTACATTTTATATCCTCTCTACTTCGACCATCATCAGTTATTTTGCTCCCCAAATAGCAAACCTCCTTTACTACTGTAAGTGTCTCATTTGCTAATCTAATTCCCTCAGCATCACCCGACTTATTTGACTACATTCCATTATCCTCGTTTTGCTTTTGATGACGTTCATCTTATATCCTCCTTTCAAGACTCTGTCCATTTCGTTCAACTGCTCTTCTAAGTCCTTTGCTGTCTCTGACAGAATTACAATATCATCGGCAAACCTCAAAGCATTTATTTCTTCTCCATGGGTTTTAATACCTACTCCGAATTTTTCTTTTGTTTCCTTTACTGCTTGCTCAATATACAGATTGAATAACATCGGGGAGAGGCTACAACCCTGTCTCACTCCTTTCCCAACCACTGCTTCCCTTTCATGCCCCTCGACTCTTATTACTGCCATCTGGTTTCTGTACAAATTGTAAATAGGCTTTCGCTCCCTGTATTTTACCCCTGCCACCTTTAGAATTCGAAAGAGAGTATTCCAGTCTACATTGTCAAAAGCTTTCTCTAAGTCTACAAATGCTAGAAACGTAGGTTTGCCTTTCCTTAATGTTTCTTCTAAGATAAGTCGTAAGGTCAGTATTGCTTCACGTGTTCCAACATTTCTACGGAATCCAAACTGATCTTCCCCGAGGTCGGGTTCTACCAGTTTTTCCATTCGTCTGTAAATAATTCGCTTTAGTATTTTGCAGCTGTGACTTATTAAACTGATAGTTCGGTAATTTTCACATCTCTTAACACCTGCGTTCTTTGGGTTTGGAATAATTATATCCTTCTTGAAGTCTGAGGGTATTTCGCTTGTCTCGTACATCTTGCTCACCAGATGGTAGAGTTTTGTCAGGACTGGCTCTCCCAAGGCTGTCAGTAGTTCTAATGGAATGTTGTCTACTCCCGGGGCCTTGTTTCGACTCAGGTCTTACAGTGCTCTGTCAAACTCTTCACGCAGTATCGTATCTCCCATTTCATTTGCTGTCGATTTTCAGTCTAAAGGGAATTACATTTTTGAAACGCAAAATATGTCGTAAGTCAAAGAAGAAACTAGTGATAGTCTCCATGGTGCAGACGTCCTGATACACACTTCCTAAAAATTTACAATAGATGAGAAATAATTAACTAAGGACTTTTATACTTTTTCGGCAACTTTAGTCATGTTCTTTTTGTACATTTCGCGCGAAGGACACATTTTGCAAAACTTAAATACACAAACCATAGAAAGAAGTATGTCCACTGCAGCTCGGCGGTGCCTGTCTTCGCTGATAGTGTGGTCTGTAGCCCGTTGCCCCTCTGCACTACCTCTTGTGGCACGCGACTGTAGTACTGGTTGCCGCTCGCAAGGCGCTGCAAGTAAGTGCGCCTTGTCTACTGCATGGGCAGTGTAGCCATCCTGACCCAGGGTTGGGCTTCTTGCGGTGAAAAAATGGTCACATTAGTAACCGCAGTTATTAAATATATATCTACATCTTCATCTCGTGTATTTATACTCTACAAAACACTCTATCCTTCGCGTGTGGAACAATGGCGAAACAATTGCTTGTGCGTTTCAGTATGCTTTCTAATCCCTCTCAAATTATTACAATTATCCGTGCACGAGGAATACGACGGATGCAAAGGATCTGCCGCAGTCTTTCTCGGATACTGGCTTTCTAAATTTTCTCAACATGGTTTTGCGAGAAGAGCATTGCTTTTCTTGCAAAGATTTTTATTAAAATTTCCTGAGTATTTTTTCTTAGCTATTCGTGTCGGGTTAAACTCTTAATTTCTTCGCTGCGTGCGACTGTAGTGAGTTCGCGTATTACTGGGTGGATGGCGAAAGTGGCAACTGCCCACATGGCTGCTTCCTTAAGCCTTACGCTGCCCAGTGTTGGTAACGCATCTGAGCCAGCACGAAATCCCTCGTCTGTTGGATCAGAGGCCTATTTTGCAGCTAAGTCAGGACAGTTACAGATGGCCAGTTTCTTGGTCATTGGGAGCGCCAGCGGCACGCAGGTAATGGAGCTGCTGAAGGAAACAGCAGGCAGGCCCGGAAAGAATTCCAGCATAAGCTTATTACGCTTGTAGGAAGGTGTCATCCGACACGAGAAGGAGGCGCTGCCGTCGGTCATTGAACGCATTGGCTGCAACCAGCTGCAGACAATGACACGAATGATTCCTGCTGCCTGGTGTTTTAGGGTATCCTCGGTTCATTGATGTGGCTGACTGGATTGGTGAAGGCAGCTAGAATCGCTATCGTATCCAGGGTCGATCGCGTTGCACTAGTTTTGAGTAGAGTTGAAGGTCTAAAGCAGTGGCTCGGACGGTTCTGCGACTATCTCGGATGCGAATTACTCGACCGTAGTCGTGTAGTTGGTGAATAGTAGGCTTACTTTGTGTCCTACACAAAGAAAGAGGCTACTGTGGAAGCAGAGTACTTGTGGCGTGCATAAACGCAGTAATACCCACATAGGATTAAGTACAGAAAGTTGGCAGAAAGCTGGAATGAAAAGAATTGAAATCTGATGCTTTTATTTGTCATTAGTGTAAAAAGCTGTAGAGGCAGAGCATTCTCAGAAAAACAGGAGAAAATCGCTAGTAATTTTGCTGATCATGATATTGTAAACAGAGTAAGACCTCAACGCCGTGGGGAGTAGCAGCTCGGTCTGGGGCGCCTTGCCACGGTTCGCGCTGTTTCCCCCCGTCGGGGAGGTTAGGGTCCTCCCTCGGGCATGGCTGTGTGTGTTGTCCTTAGCATAAGTTAGTTCAAGTCAGATTAAGTAGTGTATGAGCATTGTATAGTATATCTTAGACAAGTATGTGCCGACCAAGGTCGTGAAGAATGGAAAACATCCGCCATGGTTCAATCTACATCTACATTCATACTCCGCAAGCCACCCAACGGTGTGTGGCGGAAGGCACTTTACGTGCCACTGTCATTACCTCCCTTTTCTGTTCCAGTCACATAAGGTTCGCGGGAAGAACGACTGTCTGAAAGCCTCCGTGCGCGCTCGAATCTCTCTAATTTTACATTCGTGATCTCCACGGGAGGTATAAGTAGGGGGAAGCAGTATATTCGATACCTCATCCAGAAACGCACTCTCTCGAAACCTGGTGAGCAACCTACAGCGCGATGCAGAGCGCCTCTCTTGCAGAGTCTGCCACTTGAGTTTGCTAAACATCTCCGTAACGCTATCAAGGTTACCAGATAACCCTGTGACGAAACGCGCCACTCTTCTTTGGATCTTCTGTATCTCCTCCGTGAACCCGATCTGGTACGGATCCCACACTGATGAGCAATACTCAAGTATAGGTCGAACGAGTGTTTTGTAAGCCACCTCCTTTGTTGATGGACTACATTTTCTAAGGACTCTCCCAATGAATCTCAACCGGGTACCCGCCTTACCAACAATTAATTTTATATGATCATTCCATTTCAAATCGTTCCGCACGCATACTCCCAGATATTTAACAGAAGTAACTGCTACCAGTGTTTGTTCCGCTATCATATAATCATACAATAAAGGATCCTTCTTTCTATGTATTTGCAATACATTACATTTGTCTATGTTAAGGGACAGTTGCCACTCCCTACACCAAGTGCCTATCCGCTGAAGATCTTCCTGCATTTCGCTACAATTTTCTAATGCTGCAACTTCTCTGTATACTACAGAATCATCCGCGAAAAGCCGCATGGAACTTCCGACACTATCTACTAGTCATTTATATATATTGTGATAAGCAATGGTCCCATAACACTCCCCTGTGGCACGCCAGAGGTTACTTTAACGTCTGTAGACGTCTCTCCATTGATAACAACATGCTGTGTTCTTTTTGCTAAAAACTCTTCAATCCAGCCACACAGCTGGTCTGATATTCCGTACGCTCTTACTTTGTTTATCAGGCGACAGTGCGGAACTGTATCGAACGCCTTCCGGAAGTCTAGGAAAATAGCATCTACCTGGGAGCCTGTATCTAATAATTTCTGGGTCTCATGAACAAATAAAGCGAGGTGGGTCTCACACGATCGCTGTTTCTGGAATCCATGTTGAGTAGATTCCGGGTTTCCAAAAACGACATGATACTCGAGCAAAAAACATGTTCTACAATTCTACAACAGATCGACGTCAGAGATATAGGTCTACAGTTTTGCGCATCTGCTCGACGACCCTTTTTGAAGACTGGGACTACCTGTGCTCTTTTCCAATCATTTGGAACCTTCCGTTCCTCTAGAGACTTGCGGTACACGGCTGTTAGAAGCGGGGCAAGTTCTTTCGCGTACTCTGTGTGGAATCGAATTGGTATTCCGCCAGGTCCAGTGGACTTTCCTCTGTTGAGTGATTCAATAATCGTGTTAGAAAGTTGCTACGAAAACAAGTAGAGCTTCGTTTCCTATTTAAACGCAGCGAAAGCCTTGTAGACAAACAGAAGATGAAAAATGGCAATATGTGCATGAGGAGAGTGCTGGATATGGCAGTCAATGAGTTTTAAAGTAAAAACCCTTAAGAAGGTTTGGTCTTCTGTGAAGCCAGTAAGCGGGATTGAAATATTCGATTTAGTGGGTCACTGGCCATACTGACACCGAAACAGAAGATGACAGAAGGAAAGCTGAAACTCAATGCGGTATTTCGAAATTATTTCATCTTGGAAGATCAGAGCACGATTTTTGCTTTTCATCATCGCTCGGTAGCCGAAATGGCATTTATTGAGATAAGGGATCACAGATCTGAAAATCAACTAAAAATGCTCAACAGTTGAGAGGTAAATGGACCAGATAAGATACCTGTGAGGCTCTACAGAGATTATGCGAAAGAACTTACCTCCCCGCTCCCCAGCTCCTCTGGCGGCAGTTTATCGTAGGTCACTGTACCAGCGAAGGGTATCTGGTGGTGGTTTGGAAACAGTGCAAGTCAGACAGATGCGCGTAATTGTAGTTTTACGTAACTGACAGTACGCTGTAGAAGTACAGAACACATTTTATAATCACGCGTTATGACGTCTTTGGAGAACGAAAGTCTTCTCTGTAATAATAACAGAGATCATTACATTACATTACATTAATACTTGCACCATAGACCATGAATACGACATTTCGTTTCGTAATATTGTGGAACGTGTCAGTTTAACATAAGGTTTCTTTACACGATTTATTTATTTATTTTACCATGACTATTTCGTATGTAAAAAGTCATCTATTGATAGAATTCTCATTCAGAATCTCTTTAAAATTGCCTTTAAATGGTAGTTGGTTATCTGTAAGACTTTTAATGCTACTTGGTCAATGACCAAAGACTTAGTTGGCAGCACAATTCACCCCTTTGTATTCCAAAGCCAGATTTCATCCGGAATAGTGAAGATTATCCTTTCTCCTAGTGCTATAGCTATGCACTTCGCTATTATTTTTGGACTGGGCTGAGTTATTAATAACAAATTTTGTAAGTGAATATATGTACTGCGAAAGTACTAAACCGGTGGAGGTTCGAGACCTCCCTCGGGCATGGGTGTGTGTGTTTGTGCTTAGGATAATTTAGGTTAATATGTAAGCTTAAGGACTGATGACCTTAGCAGTTAAGTCCCATAAGATTTCACACACACATTTTTTTGTAAATATCCCTAGTTCCTTAAATAAATGTCTGCAAGCTATCTTGGGTGGGCTTCAGGTATTATTCTGATTACACATTTTGTGCAAAGAATACTTTTTCTCTTAAAGGTGAATTACCCCAAAATATGACGCCATATGAAATCAGTGATTGAAAATGGGCACAGGAGGCTAATTTCCTGATATGATTATCACCAAAATTTGCAGTGACCCTAATACCGTAAGTAGATGAACTCAAAAGTTTCAGCAGATCATCAATGTGTTTCCTCCATTTCAATTTCTCATCAGTGCACATACACAGAAATTTTGAATATTCTGCCTTAGTAGCAGACCTGTTCAAAGCCTATATTTATTAATGGTATTATGTCATCTACTGTACAGAACTGTATATACTGTGTTTTCTCAAAAGTTAGTGGGAGTCCATTTGCTGAGAAACACATAATTTTCTGAAATATGTTAGGACTCTGCTGATTTTTGCACACTGTCCATACAGTTGATTTCATCCTTCTGCAGCCTCCCAGTTAAATATGAATTAAACCATATGTGCACTACCCCACTCATACCAGAATATTTAAGCTTATGTAGAAGAATTTCATAATTCCTACAGCCTAAAGCCTTTGAGGGTTCGCAAAAAATTCCAATGGGTGATGTTCGGTTATTCAGAGCATTTCCTATTTGCTCAGTGAAGGCATATATATCATTTTCAGAAAACCAAATTGACATTTTGCTAGTACTTCATTTCTAAAAATATGTGAAGCCAATCTAGAATACATTATTTTTTCCAATAATTTTGGATAAATCTGTCAGAAATGAGACTAGGTGCTAGTTTTTAGCATCAGACCTATCCCCTTTTTTATGCAAAGGTTTAACATTTCAGTGAGCTACTGCGTATGTGGCTAAGAATCCTACTGATCTGTTGGGAAGTTCCATAAATTCCATGTGACTTGTTACTTTTACTATAAGATACATTTCCGTTTCTGTTTACAAGATTTTTTGTCCCTTTAGCAAGCACAGCTTTTTAGATGGTATCTTACAATTACTTTTCACTGTTTTCTTAGGGAAACTTTCTTCAAATGTTCTCATAGAGGTATCATGAAAAACATTAAACTTAAAATTAGCGTCAGGTGTCCTGTACACCTCATTCCAGTCTAGTTGTACCAAGCTTTCCCTAAAATTTGCAGCTGTTAAAACATTAACTGAATCACTGTTTCGGATGACTGTTTTACATTACTGTATATAGCTATCTTATATACTGTAACTATCTGTGCTTCATCATCAGAAAGACTACTCTTAACAGGAAATGTATTCTTTGATTAAATTTATCTTAGTCTATTAAGAGATTATCTATCAGTGTGCTACTTTCCTGTAGCACCTGAATAGAAAAATCAGTCACTGACGTCAAAACTGAAAGAACCAAGTAATACTTCAAAGTCATTTCTTCTTTCAGACTCTTTCAGAAAATATTCATTGAAATACCAACAAACAATAATTTGCTTCCCTCTGTCTGGCAGATAGCACAACAAAGAATCCATGTTTTCCAGAAATAGCTAAAAATTTCCCAATGTGGATCTAAATACAGCTACAATTATTGAAGCACCCTTATTTAGTTTAAGATTACTGGCACATGCTACTGTATGTTGCTCCAGACACAAATTTTTAGTTTCTAAACTTTTCACACTATTGTAACATGTATGGCAATTCCTGCTCTCTCCATAGTGTCTCTACTTACATGTGCTGAAAGCTTATATCCAGCTTCATTTACCTTTTCCTTACTTGTGACTATATGATGTTCAAGACAGGCATAGTACACCTATTCTTCCCTCAGTTTCTAAATTTTCTAAACAAACAAAAAGCTAATCTAGTTTGTTTTTTAAACCCCTGATATTCTGATGCAATATACCAAATATTATTTTTCACTGTGCATTTATGAAAATCTTGTGGTAGTTTATCTTCTCCAGTACATGCCTGTCTGAGCTTTTCATTAAGCTTAATTTCATTCATTGTTGAATTACTGGACACTGATCTCAGCCTGAAAAAGGAATATTCCCACGAGTTTCTCTGCCCCCTCCCCCCTTAAAGATTTTGCTATCATCCCTTCGAATTTATCCTTGCCTTTCCCACTGACATGCAGGCCATGCCTTGTGAAGTCCCACCTACCAATGGTATGATGCTTGGCCGCTCGAAGCAGCTGTTCGTGCATAGGAACCAGGGTGCCGTGACAAAGGCGCTAAGTTTGATGCCGTCTTCCTTGATTTTCGGTAGTTATTCTATACAGCTCAGCGCTGTCGTTTAGTGAACAAAATACTAGCTGAATGAGTATCTAACCAAACTTGAGAATAAATATAAGTCCTTCTTGCAGACAGAACAGGGCTGGGATATGTACCTATAAACATAATTGTGAGTTACGTGGCCGCTATTTTTTTTACAATATATCCGGTATTAAGGATCTAATAGATAAGATTAGATATCTATGGCGGTAATCGTGAACGACACTGTTGTCTGTAGGAAGGTTACAACTCCAGAAGACGGTAGCGAAAAGCAAAACGACATACAGATGTTGGACGATTGGTGCTGCTACTGGCAGTTGATCCTCAACGTAAATAAATGCCACATAGTGTATAAATAGATGAAGAGATCCACTACTGTTCGATTACACTATTGGTGATAAATCACTGAAATCAGTAACTGCCGTAAAATATCTACCAGCGAACCTCCGAAGCGATCTACAGTGGACTGACTACTAAAAACAAATAGCAGAAAAACAGGTTTCAGATTGAATGTCATTGGGAGAACCTTAAAGAAATTTAATTCACTCACGAATGAAGTAGCTTAAGAAACACTTATTCGATTGATTCTTGAGAATTTCTCACTAGTCTGCGGCCCTTACCAAGTTGGATTAAAGAAAGATATAGAGAAGATTCAACGAAGAGCGGCGTATTCCGTCACCATATTGTTTACTCGGCGCAAGAATGGCACAGAGATGCTCGATAGCATTCAATGTTAGACGCTACAAGAGAGGCTTTGTGCGTCACACAGAGGCTTACTATTGAAATTTAGAGAGTGTTTGTTCCAAGAACAGTCGAGGAACATGTTACTTCCTTCCACAGATGTCGTGCGCAATGATCACGACGAGAAAAATTGTACCTGATATGGATCTTCACAGACAGTCATTATTCCCTCGCAGCATCCATGAATTTGACAGGAAATGAGCGAAAAGGTAATGCTACCAGAAGTACCCTCTGCCTCACACAGTAAGGCGTCTTGCAGGATATAAATGTAGGCGTAGGGAGTAAATGGACGAAGCGTGAGACCACTTCTCTGAGATGAACTGCGAACCGGAAAAGACGTGCAGGCCCTGGTGCTCGATGACCAGCGTACTACAATCGAGTGGATATTGGAAAATGAGAAAATCAACCATGGATCAGCTTCCGACATGTTGCACGGCATTTTGAAGATGACAAAGGGCGTCGCCCACTGGGTCTCACGACTGCTCAGACCACTTCGTAAAGCCCTCAGAAGCATGACAGCAGCGGGAATCTTGCAGCTGTGCAAGGCAGTCCAGACGACTTCTTTAGGCGTCCAATCACCATAGACGACTGCTGAAAGTATCACCCGACTCTGAGCCAAATGGGGAAAGCAAGCAGTGCAAATAAGAGGATTCTAATTTTACCTCATCCATGTATTCTTGTGACATCGCTCCCAATGACTCCTTCCTTTTTCTTCGGATGAAGAAACCATTGCGTGATAGACATTTCTATAATTCTTGTCAAAGTAGGTCTGTAAGTAGAGGCGACCTTGCGGAGTAACCATGGATTCCATGTAACACCACGATATGGCTGCCAATATCACCACCGAACCGCCACCATGTTTCACTTTTGGGACGTAAACTCGGGAAAAACTTAAAATCAGTGTGAAACAGGACTTATCCGACCAAATGACTATGTTTAGTTGCTGTATAGTCCAGGTTTTATGGCTTCATTGGCACGTTTTCATGTTTTTCAGTATTTGCGTCGCCAGTGAATGGTTCTGGGCTTCAGCTCTCTTTGAAATTCCCTGATTCTGGACTTCCGTTCGTATTGTTCTGTGCTGACAGGGTGTGCGAGTGCGGCATTCAGTTCTGCATTGACTTTTGCCATCGTGTTCCTCTTATTTTTCGTCACAGTCGTCTTCAGTGTATGACAAGAGCACTCAATACAGACTTCCGTCCGCGTTGTGACTTAGTGGGTGATGTTTCTCCGCTTTACCTGTATGCGCTATAAATTTTCCATACGGTGCCTCTTGAAACACCAAATACTTCGGTTACCTTCGTTACAGAAACATCCATCGTACCAGCACCAGCAACATGCCTACATTGTAAGTCACTTAGCTCGAACAAACTGTACAGAACACTGTTCCGACCACGGCAGACACTTGCAATTGTAAGTAGGCTGTTTAGGTTTTTTTATTGGTAACGCCGCCGCCACGTAGCGCTCTGTATAAAAATCACTGGCTGTGCCGTGTGCAGTCTGTGGCTGGTTTGCATTGTTGTCTGCCATTGTAGTGTTGGGCAGCGGCAGCTGGATGCTAACAGCCTGTAGCGTTGCGCAGTTGGAGGTGAGCCGCCAGCAGTGGTGGACGTGGGGAGAGAGATGGAGGAGTTTTGAAATTTGTAAGAATTGGTGTCATGAACTGATATATATATATATATATATATATTATGACTATTAAGGTAAATACATTGTTTGTTCTCTATTAAAACCTTTCAATTGCTAACTGTGCCTCAGTAGTTAGTGACTTCCGTAGTTTGAATCATTTATTTAGTTGGCAGTAGTGGCGCTCGCTGTATTGCAGTAGCTTGAGTAACGAAGATTTTTGTGAGGTAAGTGATTTGTGAAACGTATAGGTTAATGTTACTCAGGGCCATTCTTTCGTAGGGATTTTTGGAAGTCAGATTGTGTTGCGCTAAAAATATTGTGTGTCAGTTTCAGCACAGTCTTGCATAAATTTTTCAAAGGGGACGTTTCACAATGTAGTGAGGACACTGCACAGGTATCGCTCGTGATGAAATATAACAGCGTACCGTGCATTCTTGATTAGCATCTGCATTTGTATTCAAGCATTCAATTCTTGCAATGTTTCCATATTTTTGTCCAACTCCTGTATGTAAGTCCCTGTATCTATGAACTTATTTTCATTGGCTGTTCATAATTTACAATACTGTGAGATGCCCAACCGCTCTGTAGAAGTGATCCAAGAGGATGATTAACGCTGCTACTACTACTGCTAGTGCTACTGAATGTCAAAATAAAGATCTCTGCATCCAAGGTCTCCGTCAAGTCATCCAGCGTTGTGAAAAATATGTTGCATTGAAGGGTTAGGATGAAGAGAACCATCAACACCAAGTTGCTCGTCGCAGCTTGATTTTTCCGAGGTAATATTTAAATCTGTATGACTACCTTTCGTGGGCACTCGTAGAACTGTGTAAATACGTGTCGTGGTGTTCTAACCCATAAATTACGATGCCATAAACGTTTACAGCGGAAAATAAAGATGAGCCTCTGTCGGACCCAGTTATGGAATTCAGAAGTGATAAAAGTACGGCAGTGTCCTGAACTGTAAGGTTTTTCTGCCGACCTCCTTTTCTCTGTTCGTGAGCCATTACTTTCTTTCTTCGCTGTTGCTGCTGGACAGGTACTCTCAGCGAAAGACCCAGCTCCGCGGTCATAAAAAGCAGTGAAGAGCAGTGCGTGCGGCCCGCATTTACGGCCCTGCGCAGTGCCGCTATAAGGCAATCGCAGCCGCTGTCGCTGCGGCACTCGACCAGCCTTTGTTCCGAGTTACAGCGCAGGATGGATACAGTCACTGGGCAGCGCCTACCTCTGCTTCTGCTAGCAGCAGCGCTGTTGTTGCCGTCGGTGCCTGCGGGGGAATCCCCTACCCGGCAGCAGTCGCTGCATCTGGTGGGTAAAGGTAACATGTTAAATGATGCGCGCTTTCTGTTCTTTGTAAACACACTGCTTTCGTTTTAAAGCACGAAACATTGGTGCAGTTGACGTCTGTGACTGCGAAAGAAACTGATATTTTCTTGAAAATAAAAATCTCTCGCTTCGTCAGTTGGTAGTAAATCCCCAAACTTTCGGATGTCATGAACGGCGTTTCTACTCCTGATGATGAGTACAGGGTCTGTGATACACAATATCGTTTTTCGCCACCCAATTCTCCCCCCCCCCCCTCCCCCACACGGAAATTGCATAGAATTGCAATTTCCCTGCCCCCCGTCTCCCCCCCCCCCCCGTCCCACGTCACCCAGTTCCGATCAAGCTCTTTGGGAGGTTTCTCTTGTTCGTAAGATAAATACCCCCACTTGTTCGCTATTTGCAACATCTCAGCACCACTACAAGTTCGCCTGGTACCTGGTCGGAAGCAACAGCGACTCTATGATCAGCCTTATCTCAAAGAGCTGTACTTTTTAAATGAAATGTGAAAAAGAGAGGGTCTGGGGGGGGGGGGGGGAGGGTGGGAGGGAGGGAACAGAGTGATAAAGCTTGAGATCTTATACTGAAGTGGCTCAGTAGGGTAACCGAAAGAAGTTTATTCCAAATGCTTTTCCTTGCTAAAAGTCA
Organism: Schistocerca gregaria; assembly: GCF_023897955.1. Classification (NCBI taxonomy): domain Eukaryota; kingdom Metazoa; phylum Arthropoda; class Insecta; order Orthoptera; family Acrididae; genus Schistocerca; species Schistocerca gregaria. The sequence goes on from NC_064920.1 coordinate 768,379,351, forward strand.
ACATATTTCTTAAGCTAGTCTACATTAACTGACGATATTTCATCCACCAGACTTCAGACTTTTGTAAGACCTCCAGGAGTAATAGATTTGGCAGAACAAAAGACCTTGTGACTTCTACATTAGCCACACAGCGGAATATACGAAGAAAACTTTGTCACAAGTGGCAAAACCTGAAGGAAACGGTTGAATGAGATTGTGACTAGCAGGGATATTTGTTAATTCTCCCCAAGGAAATCGTTGACATGTCAGAGCGTGCATTGTTCTCTTAAAAGGCGATTTTTTTCTTAGCCAAGTGTTGTACTCATTCCATCAGTCGATTGTGATATGTATGTGTGAATTTTTTTCCAATAGGCCGTAAATATTATGCCTTGCAGAGCATGAAAATATTTCCTCCATAGCTTTTTGCAGCTGATGGACTAGTTGTTCGCTCCTTTTGAGTACTTGCACATGGAGACATCTGATTAGAGTCATTTTCGTTCTCAGTTTGAAAGTAATGTGTCCACGTTTCGTTAACCGTCCAATAGAGCCTAAGGGAATCAATACTGTTAACGCATTTTCTGGACGTCGTGTGCTCTGTCCATGATTCATTCAACAACCATTTTAGTGAACTGCTTGCAGACTACATCAAGTAGCTGATCAGAGCCCCCAATATTTTTCTAAATTTGTGTTTTTTTATTGTTAACTTTCCATAAAATAGACTTTAAGTAAAAAAAAACCTCTTTGGTTGTCATACGTGGCACCCTTACAGCACATCGATACCTCCACGATATTCTACAGTTCCATTCCTTTTTTTGCCCATCCTGGGCTTACATTTCAGTTAGATAATGCTCGCCCGCGCACGGCGAGAGCTTCTACTGCTTGTCTTCATGCTTGCCTAACTCTGCCATGGCCGGTAATGTCTCCAATTGAGAATTTATGGAGCATTATGGGAAGGGCTTCCAAACCACCTCGAGATTTTGACGATCTAACGCACCAATTGGACAGAATTTGGCACGATATCCCTCAGGAGGACATCCAACAACTCTAGCAGTCAGTGCGAAACCGAGTAACTGAATGCATAAGGGCCACAACAGGACAAACGCGTTACTGATTTGCTCAGTCCCTCCAACCTTTCCCTTGAAAAAATCAGCCAATTTGTCTGAAATTGTAATCATTTGTCTGTCTGTACATGTACATCATATCTATCAATTTTCGCCCAGTTCTGATAATTCCATCGTGTTGTGTCGTTCTCCTTTTTTTTGTCTTAGAGTGCACACACACACACACACACACACACACACACACACACACACACACACACACAACACATACATACATAACGATTGGTTACCGTAATGTTTTTGGGCGCCGTCAATCTATTTCTTGTGTTCAGTCTCTTCCGAATATTGTCTCCAGTCAGTGCTGCTCTCTGCTGAGGGATGGGCCAAACTTTTCAGTCCCCGCAGCCTGGTCAGCTAAAGCCATTAGAGGATGCATCCCTAAGGACAATAGGGGAAGATTTTCGCCCTGTCCGGCTGAGCACGAGAAGCTGAGCTGTGACGGACCTGTAGTGGGTAGTGCCGTTGCCTCTCTCCAACCTTCCAACTGACTTGCTCGTCAGTTACGGGGACCTACAGTTTAACGTGGTCTCTGAACTACAGAGCGTCGCCGTTTTTCACATTAAAAAACACTGCCAAAGGGAAAAGAAGTTTTGTGTGACGGATCAAGAGAACTCTAGGACTACCGCGTATCGGATCTGAGATTGTTGCGTGAGTATTGCGGCTTCGTGACTCAATGGTAAAGTGGCTGGCTGTGAATAAAAAGGTCTCAGCCTCGAACCCTGCTTAATACTAGGATTTTCGCTGTCGCTTATAATTTCTTTCACCCGTGGCAACGTTTGTTAATATCAAAACTGCCGAGTCTTTAGTGCATCCATCCACAAAGAACAACGTCAACTGGACACAAAAGTCGGAAGACACGGAAGATCTAGTGAACTTTAAAGGTATAATGAGGCATTTGTAACTAGAAATACATTTTAATATGCAATGACTACAGACCTTTTATAATAAAAAAAACCTTCCGATTTTACAAGAGTAGATCTTTAACACGTACGCTCATAAAATCTTGAGGAACTATTAAGAAATACATTTAGGATGAAAAAATTTCGTTACCTTCCGTGGCAAACATCCAGACGACAATCAAACTCGTCCCATACTTTGGCGATCAACTCTGGAGTCACGGCATTTACTGCTGTCGTTGGGCGGCGTCGCAGTTCACCCAAATATTTTATAGGGAAAGGCACATAGACGGAGTCTTTCACACAGAAAAAAAGAAGAAAAAAGGCCATCAAATACCATTAGGCCAGGAGACCTTGGAGGCCAATGGTGCAATGCGAGATCCGTACGCCCCTGAACCAAAGACTGCGATGTATTGGAAAAACACTTAGAAAATGCAACAGGTCAACCGAAGAGACTTACACTACGCTTGTCCTCATCTTCTGGAGTATTGCCGTGCGGTGTAGGATCCGCATCAAATAGGACTGACGGAAGACATCGAAGATATTCAAATGGGGAGAGAGCGTCATGGGTATGATAAAGAGCTGGGATGACAATCATTAAAACAGACGCGTTTTCCGTTACAGTGAAATCTTTTCACGAAATTTCTATCACCACCTTTCTCCTCTGAATGCGAAAATATTTTATTTTTGCCAACTCCCATTGAGAGAAATGATCACAACAAAATAAGAGAAATCAGAGCCCGTACAGAAATATTTAAGCATTCATTTTCCCCTCACTCTGTTAGTGAGTGGAACGGTGGAGAAATAGTCTGAAGGTGGTTCGAAGACCCCTCTGCCAGGCATTTAAGTGTGGATTGCAGAGTAGCATTATTGATGTACACCACAGCATCATCAGCAGACAATCCTGTCCGCTGGATCATTTATGAATGTAGAAAAAAAATAGCAGTCCTATCACACTTCCCTGGGGTACTCTACTTAATCGGAACGTAACGTCATCAATGAACAATGAACATGAAAGGAGATTGACATCTTGGATATTCGGGAATCCAGTCGGATGTTCGCTTCGTTCTCGCACGATATTTCAACAGCGTGCCTCGCTGTCTTCTTCAGGTGCTACCTGAGACTGGTCCTTGGGTCGATCCAGTCCAGTATTTATGCCTGGGAGGAGCTGGGCGTTCCCTAATCGGTCCGCGCCGAGTCGAGTGTTCCATCTGTGGTCCGCGCCCGCCAGACGCGGCTACATTGTCCATCTCTGGTCGCCGGTGTTCCCTCCGCCGTCCGCGTCCGGCCTGGCCGTCTTCTGAAGTCGAGTACACGATCTGGGTTATGTCAGATCTGATCTCTAATGTCCGACACCTTGTCTCGCGGCTGTTCTCTCGGTCTCCACTTCTATTTCTTGTAGAATTCCGGAGTGTCCTGCGTTGAGTTTTCACAAGCTCAAGCGCTGGATTCCAGGCAGTGCTGATTTGGTATCCTGAGTCACGGTTGATTAGATTGTCTGTGACCTTAATCTCAATGGCTTCTTTAATGACACTGTCCCAAAATCTTGAGGTCTGTGTCACAATCTTGGTGTCATTGTAACCCATTGAATGACCAAGTTCCAGACAGTGCTCTGCTATGGCTGATTTAGTTGCCTGCCTGGGTCTGGTATGTCTCTGGTGTTCTTTACACCTGATGTCCACAGTTCTGGTGGTCTGGCCAATGTATGACATCCCACACTGGCATGGTATATTGTAAATACCTAGCTTGCGTAGCCCCAGGTCATCTTTTACATTCCCCAGCATAGCCCCAATTTTGGTGGGTGGGCAAAATATGCTCTTCATGTCATATTTCTGGAGAATCCTGCTGATCTTGGCAGAGATAGGTCCGGCATATGGTAGGTATGCCATCTTCTTTGCCTCTTCTGGTTCTTCTTCTGGATCCTTTGCCCGGTTGGCAGGTTGAAGTGCCTTCCGGATATCTCTAGAGGAGTACCCCTGTACATGGAGGTACAGACTTGGTCGGATGAAAAAGCGATGTCAAAGGTTTGTGGTCTGTGATTATGGTAAAGTGACGACCATACAAGAAATCATGAAACTTTGTAACACCAAATACGAGAGCCAATGCTTCTTTCTCGATCTGTGAATAATTTCTTTGCGCAGACGAGAGCAATTTGGACGCAAAGGCAATAGGGCGATCGTGCGATCCATCTTTGTGCGCAAGCACAGCACCGATCCCGAAATCCGATGCATCCACCATCAAGAAGAGGGGCTTCTGGGGATCGAATGGCGTAAGGCAAGTAGTGGAAAGCAACGCCGATATCAACTGGCGAAAGGCGCGTTCGCATTCCGTCGTCCAGACGAACGGAACACCTTTACGGCGTAAGCGATGAAGCGGAGCTGAAATGGAAGAGGCATGCGGAATATATTTATTATAATAGTTGATTTTTTCCAGAACACTCTGTAGCTGCTTCAAATTCTGCGGCGACGGCAAGTCTTGTATGGCACGAAGGTGCGTGGGACTGGGATGTATGCCTTCTGCATTGAGTACATGTCCCAAGTATGGCAAGTTCCGAGCAAAAAACACACATTTGTCCTTCCGCAAGCGAAGACCATTTTGTCGCAAGACCTGAAATAATGTTCGTAGATTGGCCAAATGTTCTTCTTCCGTCTTCCCAGAGATCACAATATCGTCCAGATAATTTGCTGCAGTAGGGACCGACGCACAAACAATTTGTAGATATTGCTGAAACAATGCAAGGGCGGATGCACACCCGAAGGGCAGTCGTTTGAACTGATACAACCCAAGATGCGTGTTAACCAACAAAACGCGCTGGGATTCTTCGTCCACCGGTATTTGCAAGTACGCATCTGCTAGGTCCAACTTCGAAAAATATTTACTCGGGCACAGTTTGTTAAAAAGATCTTCCGGGCGGGGTAAAGAAAAAGTTGCAATCACTAGTTGTGGATTCACTGTTGCCTTGAAGTCCACACAAAGTCTCAATTTTCCGGAAGGTTTTGGCAAAATTACTAAGGGTGATGCCCAGAGAGAAGCCTGCACACGTTCAATTACACCTTGTGATTCCAAATCGTGTAATGTTTTTGCGATCTCATCACGCAATGCGTGGGGAACATTGCGCGCTCTGAAAAATTTCAGTTGCGCGTTTACTTTCAGTTCCAAATGTGCTTTATAGTTCTTAGCGCAACCGAGGCCCGGTGCAAAAATGTCTGCAAATTCTTCCACATAGACGAGAAACACTGTCTGAAGGCACAGTCTGGTTCACTGATAGGACCTGATTTACTATAGACAAGTTAAACAACTGAAATAAATCGAAGCCAAACAAGTTTACTGCAGAAGAAGAACGAAGGACGTAAAATGACACAAGTTTAGTTTGTCCTTTGTATGTTGCAAGAAGGCTGCACTGTCCTAACACAGGAATATCTTGACCGGAATAGCTAGATAAGTTAACATCTGCGGCACGCAACGGAGGTGTGCCCAGCAGTTTGTAAGTGTCTTGATTGATAAGTGAAACTGCAGCTCCGGTATCGAGCTGGAATGGTATCACTTTGCCGTTAATGTCCAAGTCCACAAAAAGTTTATTGTCCTGCTGACGACAAGAGCGACTGTCTCGTGCAACGTGAACTGACACGTGAACTGCGACTTGACGGGAGTTCCGGCGATGTCGACGCACACTATTTTTGGGACGAACACAGTCACTGTTAGAGAGAGTGGCACTGCGCGGAGTGGAATGAACTACATGAATTTCCATGGGCGAAGTTTCGTGAGCCTGAGTATCCTTGGTTCGATTCCGATTCCGGCGCGAAGCAAAGGGCCTGGAACGGTTTTGAGCTTCCGATATGAGCTTTCTCTGGCAAACACTCTGAACATGTCCTTTTTTTATTACAATAAAAGCAAATAGCTTGGCGTGACGGGCAATTCTCACGCGAATGTTTAGTAGCACACCGCGGGCATGATTTGATCACTGCATTTGCGTGCCGGCGCGGCACACGTGGCTGAGAGCCTGGCGGCAGCGGCGCGGCCGGACGCGCGGGCTGTTTACTGCTCCGTGCAGCTCGCCCGGCGGTCCGGTTAACCTAACACACTGCTGGCGAAGTTTCAAATGATTCCTGAGCATAGTCAAGTGTGTCCTGCCGATCCAATATGTCCATCACTTGTTGAAGGGAGGGATTTACTAGTTTCAAAATCTGTTCCCTTATACGAATATCAGAAACGTTCTATGCAATTGCATCACGTACCATAATATCTGAATAAGGGAGTCCACATTGACACTCAAAAGCACAATCCCTAGTAAGGCCTTGCAAGGTTGCAACCCACTCCCGATTAGTCTGACCTGGGGTACGTTTTGTACGAAAGAAGGCATACCGTTTGGCAACTACACTGACTGATTCTTTGTAATATGCATCTAATGCAGACAAAATTTCTTCGTAGGACAGAGTCGCTACGTGGCGTCGGGAAAATAATTTGACTATCACACGGTACGTATTCACGCCGACAGAAGACAACAAATAAGGCTGCCGCTCGTTACCTTGAATTCTGTAGGCGGCGAGATGGAATCCAAATTGGCGTGACCACTCCATCCAGCTTTCCAGTGCAGCATCAAAAGGTCGAAAAGTGGGTGCAACAGCGTGTTGTGGATGCGTTAGCGGTGAAGCGGCTGCTGCCGCATCGTTTTGCATGGCACGTTGACCCTGGACGAGCTGCCCAAGGGCATCCAGTAAGGCCTGCGTCTGCTGATTCTGTAAGCGATAAAATTCGGACAGCACGTCTGGAGATTGTGGAGAAGCCATTACACAAGTAAATCAGGGCAATTTAGATAAGAACACTTTTATTCTCGTCGCCAATGTTGTGGTTGGCAGGAGAGCCAACCGCGTTCCTAAAGGAGGCCGAAATGCACGTGTTTTAGCTCATGCTGTGTTCGATTTTACACAGAGTACGCGAAGGAACTTGCCCCCCTTCTTGCAGCGATGTACCGTAGGTCTCTAGAAGAGCGAAGCGTTCCAAAGGATTGGAAAAGGGCACAGGTCATCCCCGTTTTCAAGAAGGGACGTCAAACAGATGTGCAGAACTATAGACCTATATCTCTAACGTCGATCAGTTGTAGAATTTTGGAACACGTATTATGTTCGAGTATAATGTCTTTTCTGGAGACTAGAAATCTACTCTGTAGGAATCAGCATGGGTTTCGAAAAAGACGGTCGTGTGAAACCCAGCTCTCGCTATTCGTCCACGAGACTCAGAGGGCCTTAGACACGGGTTCACAGGTAGATGCCGTGTTTCTTGACTTCCGCAAGGCGTTTGACACAGTTCCCCACAGTCGTTTAATGAACAAAGTAAGAGCATACGGACTATCAGATCAATTGTGTGATTGGATTGAGGAGTTCCTAGATAACAGAACGCAGCATGTCATTCTCAATGGAGAGAAGTCTTCGGAAGTAAGAGTGATTTCAGGTGTGCCGCAGGGGAGTGTCATAGGACCGTTGCTATTCACAATTTACATAAATGACCTGGTGGATGACATCGGAAGTTCACTGAGGCTTTTTGCAGATGATGCTGTGGTGTATCGAGAGGTTGCAACAATGGAAAATTGTACTGAAATGCAGGAGGATCTGCAGCGAATTGACGCATGGTGCACGGAATGGCAATTGAATCTCAATGTAGACAAGTGTAATGTGATGCGAATACATAGAAAGACAGGTCCCTTATCATTTAGCTACAAAATAGCAGGTCAGCAACTGGAAGTAGTTAATTCCATAAATGATCTGGGAGTACTCATTAGGAGTGATTTAAAATGGAATGATCATATAAAGTTGATCGTCGGTAAAGCAGATGCCAGACTGAGATTCATTGGAAGAATCTTAAGGAAATGCAATCCGACAACAAAGGAAGTAGGTTACAGTACGCTTGTTCGCCCAATGCTTGAATACTGCTCAGCAGTGTGGGATCCGCACCAGGTAGGGTTGATAGAAGAGATAGAGAAGATCCAACGGAGAGCAGCGCGCTTCGTTACAGGATCATTTAGTAATTGCGAAAGCGTTACGGAGATGATAGATAAACTCCAGTGGAAGACTCTGCAGGAGAGACGCTCAGTAGCTCGGTACGGGCTTTTGTTAAAGTTTCGAGAACATACCTTCACCGAAGAGTCAAGCAGTATATTGCTCCCTCCTACGTATATCTCGCGAAGAGACCATGAGGATAAAATCAGAGAGATTAGAGCCCACACAGAAGCATACCGACAATCCTTCTTTCCACGTACAATACGAGACTGGAATAGAAGGGAGAACCGATAGAGGTACTCAGGGTACCCTCCGCCACACACCGTCAGGTGGCTTGCGGAGTATGGATGTAGATGTAGATGTAGATGCAGGCTGGCGTGAGGTCTGGAACATGACAAGGGAATTAGAATTGAGAAAAACGGACGTAGCTGGTGGAATACTTAACTTTAATCCATTACTGATTAACGTCGGTTTGGACGGTACATATTTCACAATATCAATAGTACGGATACTGGCGCCTTGCTAGGTCGTAGCAAATAACGTAGCTGAAGGCTGTGCTAACTATCGTCTCGGCAAATGAGATCGTAGAAGTCAGTGAACCATCGCTAGCAAAGTCGGCTGCACAACTGGGGCGAGTGCTAGGAAGTCTCTCTAGACCTGCCGTGTGGCGGCGCTCGGTCTGCGATCACTGATAGTGGCGACACGCGGGTCCGACGTATACTACCGGACCGCGGCTGATTTAAAGGCTACCACCTAGCAAGTGTGGTGTCTGGCGGTGACACCACAATATCAGTACTGGATAACTTCAATAACAGCAGAAGATGGTTTAACTGGAGTAAGATTCGGTATGAATAGGAAGATAGGACACAAAGTGAGTTACTGTGAACAGTTCAGTGACAGGGTTGTTCTCATTCGAAACGACAGCAAATCAACACGGACAACAAATTTCCCATACATGTGACGACTTCGCAAGCAGAAAATGAAGAGATACAAATGAACGGGTAACTCAGTACCTATGGGAGAAACTAATCTACTAGTCGTGCGGGACTAGACTGTGGTTGTAGTGGAAGGCGCAGAAGAAAGTATTACGGGAGAATATGGGCTTGGTAGTAGCCCTGAGACTAATTACGCTCTGCAACAAATTTCCGTTGTAATAGCGAATACTCTGTTCAAGAGCCGAAGAGGACGAGGTATACTTGGAAAAGACCAGGAGATGTGGAAAGATTTCAGAGATATTATATTATGATCAGATTCCAATATCAGATATTGGATCGGAAGGCGTGCACAGAAGCAGATATAAACTCAGATCACAATTTAGTAATGATGAAAGTAGGCTGAAGTTTAAGAGACTAGTCAGAAAGAATCAATGCGCGAAGAAGTGGAATATGGAAGTACTGAGGAATGAAGAAACACACTTGAAGTTCTTGAAGGATTCAGATACTGCGATAATGTGTATCTCAGTAGGCAGTTCAGTTCAGTTGTTGTTGTGGTCTTCAGTCCTGAGACTGGTTTGATAGAACTGAAAAAAGAAAGGCTCTGAGCACTATGGCACTTAGCATCTGAGGTCATCAGTCCCCTAGAACGTGGAACTACTTAAACCTAACTAACCCAAGGACGTCACACACATCCATGACCGAGGCAGGATTCGAACCTGCGACTGTAGCGGTCTCGCTGTTCCAGACTGAAGCACCTAGAACCGCTCGGCCACACCGGCTCGCAGAGGAATGAACATCACTAAAAAGAGCAATAACAAAATTTGAAAGAAACACATAGATACAAAGAAAGTGACAGCGGGGGAACCATGGGTAACAGAAGAAATACTTAAGTTGATCGACGAAAGAAGGAAATACAAAAATGTACAGATAATTTCAAGAATACAGAAATACGAGAGAAATTAAATAAATTGGAAGTGCACGGAAGCTAAAGCGAAATGGCTGCATGAAAAATGTGAAGAAATGGAAAAAGAAACGATTATCGGAAGGACTGACTCAACATATACAGAAGTCGAAGCACCCTGCGGTGTAATAAAAAGCAAGGGCGGTAACAATAAAACTTCAATGGAAATTCCACTGTTAAATGGATAGGACAGAGCGGATAGGTTGAAAGGGTAAATTGAAGGCCTCTATGACGGAGAGGACTTGTATGATGCCATGAAACAAGGAGAAACAGGAGTCTATAGGGATGAGATAGGAGATTCAGTATTACAGTCAGAACTTAAAAGAGCATTGGAATTCTTGGCATGAAATAAGACAGAAGCGTTAGATAACATTCTCCCGGAATTTCTAAAAGCATAGGGGGAAGTGATGGAAAAGGAAGAAAAAAAAAGAAAAAAGGAAAAGACCATTCACCTTGGTGTATGGAATCAATGAGACTGGGAACGTAGTATCAGACTTTCAGAGAAACATCTTCCACACAATTCTGAAGATTACTAAAGCCGATTAGTGAGAGAATTATCGCGTAATTAGCATAACAGCTCGCGCACCCAAGTTGCTGACAAGAATAATGTACAGAAGAATGGAAAAGAAAACTGAGGGTATGTTAGAAGACGATCAGGTTGGCTTTAGCAAAGGCAAAGGTACCAAGAGACATTCCTGACATCGCAGTTGATAATGCAAGCAAGACTGAAGAAAAATCAAGACGTGTTAATAAGATTTGTTGACGTGGAAAAACCGTTCGGCAATAAAAAATAGTGCGAGATGTTCGATATTCTAAGCCATACAGAAAGGTGAGAAATATATGTTCAAGAGCCAAGGGGAAACAATAAGAGTCGGAGACCAAGAACGAAGTGCTTGGCTTAAATAGGGAGTAATACAGGGGTGTAGCCTTTTGCCCATACTACTCAATCGGTACATCAACGAAGCAATGATGGAAATAAAAGAGTGGGATTAAAATTCTAGGGGAAAGGATGTTAACGAGGAGATCCGCTGATGCTATTGATATCCTCAGTGAAAGAGAAGAAGAATTGCAGTATCCGTTGACTGGAATGAACAGTCTAATGAATAAAGAACATGGATTGACAATAAACTGAAGTAACAGGAATGAGAATACCGCGAAACATAACATCAGAATTGATGATTATGAAGAAGATGAAGTTAAGGAGTTCTTCTACATGGGCAGCGAAATAACGCATAATGGATGGAGCAAGACTAGCACCGGCAAAAAGAGCATTCCTGCCCAAGAGAAGTCTGCTGTTATTAAACGTAGGTCTTAATTTGAGGAAAAAATTTCTGACAATGTGTGTTTGGAACGTGGTTTTGTATCGCAGTGAAGCATGGACTGTGGGAAAACTGGAACAGAAGAGAGTCAAAGCGTTTGAGGTATGGTGTTAAAGAAGAATATTGAAAATTATGTGGACTTATAACATAAGAGACGAGGCGATTGTCCATAGAATCAGGGAGGAAAGGATTATATGGTAAACATTCACAAGAAAAAGGGACAGAATGTTAGGACATGTCTTAAGACATCAGGGAGTAACCTCCATGGTACTAGAGGGAGCTGCAGAGAACAAAAAGTGTACGGGAAAACAGAGATTTGAAAAAAAAAAAAAACCAATTTCAAACAAATACAAGAGTGGTTCCTTCATCAAGGTCATTTGTGGGGGAAGTCTTTTAGTGGTCAAGATTGCGGAAGGTCATGATAGCAAGTGTCAGGAGATAAAAGGTGAATTGGAAACGTGAGTGTACTTGGAGAAATTCTGCAAGCCTGCTTGGTTGTGAGACACTGGAATATGTTTGCCTGTAGATAGACTGTGAAATATTTCTGACAAGCGTCAAACTTAAGAGTTATTCAAGGTCATGGTCACAGTGAAAATGTATCAAATTACGCTAAGTTACAGCTAAATTGTAGCAATATGCCCTATTTTACAGCAATAAAGTAACAAACTGACCATTCTGGAGTAGAATGTAGTAAATTGCCTAGGTTACAGTGAAATGTGTGTGTTCTGGGACAGGTGGCACGCCTCATGAGACTGGGTGGATGGAACTGTACTCTGGCCACGGCACCTCCGGTTTCCATGAGAGCTGGGAGTGGACCCTGTTATGGTGATGTGAATTACCGTCTGCCTGCTGTCCTGGCGTCAGAGTTCACCTTCTTATCCAACAGGATGGTCTGCGCTCTAGTGCCTAGCAATATTCATAGTCCATCGGTTCGAAGGTACACACAACAAGGTTACAGACCGCTACTCCTGTTGCATGAAATTCTTTTTTGTCATCAATATTTGCAAAATTTGCGATGCTCATTATTCATCTTCACTTCATATAAATGTGTTCCACTCTCAAATTCAGAGGGTACATGTTGGTGCATATGGGGTTAAAGTGTTTTGATACATGTGGTGCTGGCTGTTGATGAGATGGACATTTCCTAGTTTAATAGCTGTCACTGGTCTCATACATTAATTATTTGTAGTGAATTTTAAAAATGTACTTTCTTTACATATTGGTTTCAGAACCTTTGTATAAGTTTTTGCCAGAGGATGAGTGGGCATATTAGGTCGTTGAATTACGTTGTATGAAAACAGAAATTTAAAGAATGCTGCTGGATGCAGTGGTACATAAACTTGGGATTCTGCACATCTGACAACATTTTAAACTTAGGACAATTTTGTATTTCCCAGCATTTTTTAATATGGAGTAATGTGTAAGTGTGCGCCTTGCATTTCCATATTTACCACAGTGTATACTAACTATGTGAGAAATGGAGAAGTCAGTAGAGTGGCTAGCTGAAGTGACATATGCATGCTTGATGGGTTGATTGGTTCACCTGTGAAGGCTATCCATTAATAGCCCCTTGTCATCGAGATCTCTATGTTAGCGCTGTGGAACTGTCTTGGCATATTCAGACTTGTGACATCATATGCTGATACTGCTGTAGCCAAGGGACTCATCGCTCTGTTATTGCTGGTTCTGCTCTGCTCAACCCCGTGCACCTCACTGGGTGTCTACAGTCTGCAGTGGAAAGGGAAGCCATTGTGAGAATGCCCACATCTGCATAAATAAATAAAATAATCCCTAGCCTATCAATGAAATAAACAGTAAAAGTGAAGTACTTGGTTTAAACTTACGGTAACTGGGATGAGGGAAATTGCTTAAACATGCTTGCTGCACCAATGAGCTACACTATTTTAAACTTAGCCTAGTGGACTCTTAGCAAAAGTGAAGAGTGACATCATAAGAGAAGGAAAAACCATTATTTCTAAATTACCTGCCATCTTAAACTTAGGATAATGTTCTGAACTTAGCGCAAAAAACCTGGAAACAATACAACCTGGGCCCATACACCTAGATACCTCCATCTTGCATTCTTAACTTAGCACAAGTGACCTGGCAACCATGCAGTCTGTATGTGTAACACCAGGTCTGCCATCTAGGGCCAGGGTAAATACAGTAAATCAAATTAACTGACAAGTATGCAGATGTACTCTAATGCCCAAGTGCACCATCTTGAAGTCCCATCTTGGATTCTGATGTCATAGTGTTGGGGTAAACCGAATAGGACAAGTGACTAGGCAAGCATGCAGGCTGTGTTACTATATCCAGGTCTGTCATCTTGGATCTTGTAATTTTGCACCATTTTATACTTAGAGCAAGGGTGCTGTGATGACAGAGGGGTGAAAGAAATTCCGATATCACAATTTGGCTGTTTTGAATTTCCCACCATTTTTGAATTTCTCAACATTATATATATGGCAATTGTCTTAGGTCCATTTGACGCTGAAGGGGGGGGGGAGGAGTGGAGTGAAAGGTGAGGGGTAGCAATCTGGCAACAATGCATGACTTATCAGGTGACATATTTGATGAAGTCATCGGAAATCTGGCAACAGTGCAGAGTGTGCTCATTGTGTCACAGCCTCACTACATTACATTTGAATGAAATATATACTATCTCATTACTCTGAAAAGCTGTATCGAAAGAACTATTTCACATATATAGTTGAATATGTTTTGCAAAAGATGTACATATCAAAACAATAGAAAAAACCTTATTAATACATAGTCATTTGTGTCAGGCTGGGGAACCTACCAGCCTTGTTGAAAGTAACAGTTCGATGAGGTGAACACAAATAGGTTACCACAAGATGAACTATGCATTGAAAACTATCTAGGTTTCTCAAATACGCATAAGTTCTTCGATGTAATCGTCAGTCCTTGTGATACTACCTTTATGATCGTTCTGTTTAATCCTAGTGAAGCCACTTTCGTGCTGGTGTCGAAGTCATCACCTATTATGTTTTATGTTCTGTAAATATTTTATGTCCTTTGTCGTTTGCAGTTATCCAGTGGTGGAAAGTTTGAATTACATATGCATCTAATGTTCAGCTTTTTTGTAAGTATTTTTACATGTTTATCGTGATAAACTTGACAAGTAATTTCTTTTCTCGTGTGTGTACATTGTTCGTTTGTTTTTGTTGATACAGTTTTCCTGTGAAGACAGCCGCTGCGACCGAAACCGGTATGAAACAAAGAATAAATTTGTTTAGTTGATGAAAAACTTCCAGTTCTTTAAATTTCCTTAGAGTTAGTGGTATCTTTTGAATCAGTTGCAATCCTATCCTGCTTCACATTTTATTGTGACTTTACGTAAGGAAGAATCTTAATGAACGTTGTAGCCAAACATAAAGATCGAGGTCATCAATCATAACAATACATAAAGTGTGAAACGTGCTTTTAGCAAATGTAATCTGAATTAACCGATCGCCAATCCAAAATAAGGAAATATCGTATTTGGTATGTAATTACCGTTTCTGCTATATACTATAACCAACGGATGGTGATTTACCTTGACAAATAGTGTGACTGAGGTACTAGCAAAAAAATCAGAGGAAAAAAATTATTACATAAATTTAAAAGAAGAGCATGATTTTGTAGTTGCAATGTTATTAAACTGAACATCCCAATTAGTATAAAGACGTCTCATAACAACCTATACCGTTACTAACGAAGCAACTTCGTTTGCGTGCAGAACCGTTATGCACAGCTACTGTATATTCTTACAAGAAAGGATAGGAACACAGCAATTGTCACATTCCAATTGGTTTTTAATTATACCAATATTTCAGTTATAAATAGCCTCCTTCAGTGCTGAAATACAAGGAAACTACGAAAGTAAAACTGATTTACACAAAACAATAAGTGAAACATCTCGTTACCCGAAGGAAACGATCCATTTTAGACAACATAACAGTTGAGTGAGCTATAATCCAACAAACTCCCAACGCTAAACGCCACCAAATGACTTTACTGGTGTAGAGACAGAAGGAAGCCGGGGTTGTTGTTTACAAAAAGTACAGAAGCCTCAGTTTGAGTCATGTTTGTTGTAAGCAAACACCCTCAGTTTCCTTCTGCCTGTACACCAATAAAATCATAATTATGTTGACACGTGTTGCTGGGAGTTTGTTTGATTATAGCTCACTCAAATGGTATGTTGACTAAATGGCTCGTTTCTGTTGGATAAAGTGGTGTTTTACTTATTGTTCTATGTAAAACAATTCTGAGGAAATCTGGATATGCAAGCATAATAAAAAACCAATGGGATTTCGACTGACTGCTGTTTTCCTATCCTTCCTTATAATGTTTCTAATTAACCTACACGTATTTTTGTACAGAACACACCGAGAAACAATTATATTGGAACCCAAGTAATAATTTCAGGTCTTGATAAAACATCGCCAAGACATACGTACATTTACGAATACTTAGTACCCTATAGGAGTCCATAGCACATGCTTGTATCAGTTTGGTAGTGCTGCACTATTTCAGTCAACAAATGAATGAAAGTGTGCAACAGCAATTGTTATTTTAACTACATTATTGCACTTGTATCAGTTGATCGAAAGCATTAAATTGAATCATTCTCTGTCAGCTAAGAACCAAGAAAAGAATAACACACTGGTGATACGACTTAGGCAAAAATTTTAAGGAAGTAAATAGCGATTAATTGCTCCCATCCCTTTATAATCGGAAGGAAGTCGCAGTGCCATTTTCTGTGATGCTGTGAGGTAGGCTGTCATAAGTCTTCTCAGTGTTGATCATTTATTGCATTTGGTGCTCGCTCACATACACATACAGTTGGGGACAATGTATATACTTTATAGTGACAACATCTTCCTAATTGTTGTGCATCTCTGGAGCTAATATACGGAGTCATTTCATTCCAGTTCCACCACAAAGGCTTTGGCGCGCATGACCGCGACATACTTTTCTCGGATGAAGTGCTGCCGTGCGTCTGATTCTCTTGAAAAGTGCATGCGTACCACGCTTATCACCTTCCCCTGAGGCACATGCTACCCCAACCTGTGTTGTCTTTCAAATATTAATTATACAATGAAAAAACCGACCTGTCTAACCTGAACAAGGTACCAGTGACAAGGTAACATTCACTGTCACGTTCTTCGAAGTAAATAATTTTACGAAGTGAAAAGTTTGACATAAATACTTGAAATTTTGACAGCCATATTGCTATTCGTTTGGTATCAGTCCTAAGAGTGATTTGATGCACCTCTTCACACTATCCTGTCCTTTGCGAATCTCTTCATATCTGTGTAACTTCTGCAACCCACATATATTGAAACATTTTTGCTATGCACCAGCCTAGGTCTCCCTCCGTAAATTTTACTCTCACGCTTCCTTCATTACTAAACTGATTATTTCTCCATGTCTTAGTATGTACCCTAGCAATAGATATCTTCCTTTAGGCAAGTTCTGTCATAAATTTCTTTGTCCCCCAGTTCGGAACAGTAGCTTCTGATTAGTGATTCGAGCCACTCATCCAATCTTCTGCACCCTTCCGTAGCGCCTCATTTAAGAAACTTCTATTGTCTTCTTCTGTGAAGAAGTCATTGTCCACATTTCACTTCGATACGAGCCTGCACTCCAAATACCTTCAGAAAAGACTTCCTAGCATTTAAACGTATAATAGATGTTGATGAATTTCTCTTTTTCGGAAATGCTTCTCCTGTCATTCTGCATTTTATATCGTCTCTACTTTGACCATCATCAATCAGTTTGCTGCCAAAATAGCAAAACTCGTCGACTGCTTTAAGTGTCTAGTTTCCTCATATAATTATCTCTGCATCGTCTGATTTAATTCAACTTGATTCCACTGCAATTGTTTTGCTTTTTTTCATATTCATTTTGTAACCTCTTTTCAAGATAATACCCATTCGGTTCAACTGCTGTTCCAATTCCTTTGCCGTCTCTGATGGGCTTACGTCAATAGCTAACCCTGGTTTCTGCTCTACTATAAACATATCGCGTCAGTATTTCGGAAACGTCACTTATTAAAGTCGTGGTTCGGTAATATTCACACCTGTGAGCAACTGGCTCTTTTGGAATTGAAATTATTGTACTATTCTTGACGTCTGAGGGTATTTAACCTATATTATGTATCTTGTCATTTTTGGCTCTCCTAAGGACCTCAGTAATTACGGGGAACTTTGGTATACTCGAAGGACATTCGATTTTGGTCTTTTAGTGCTCTGTGAAATTCTTCTTGCAATACCATACGTCTCATCTCATCTTCATTTATTTCCTCTTTCTTTTGCTATAATAATATCTTCATTTTCCATGTAAAACACTTACTTCTTCCACCTGTCAGATTTCCCTTCTTTGCTTTATTCCGGCTTGCCGCCTAAGCATTTTGGCTTCTTTAATTTTCCTATATCTCCTATATTTCCACTATTCGTGCATACGTCTATGGTCTTGCATTTGTTCATTTTTATACACTATCTGGCGGAAAGCATGTGAGCATTGTAAAGTATGTGGACATTGACATTAGTGTCCACTCTTCGCTGTTACGACAGCTTGGACTCTGCTCTGGACACTTTCAGTAAGGTGTCTGAATGTGAATGGAGGAGTGGTTAGTCCATTCTTCCTCAAGAGCCGAAACCAGAGACGGTAGTGAAGTTGCATGCTGGGTCTGGAGCGAAATCGACGTTCTAACATATCTCAGAGGTGTTACGTTGGGGCAGGTGGGGCTATGGTGAGGTAAGTCCGTTTCAGGAATGTCACTGTCCACAACCTATTGCTTCACAGATGCTGCTGTAGCTAAAAACTAAAACTAAACATATGTTTTAAATGCAGCTACTGTATAACGTTGTGTATGTTTGAGTTACGAAGTCTCTTAGCGAAGTTTTCGGTCAGTAGTCACAGGGGAGTCAGGGGTCCTTACATCGAACCGTTTAGTACCCATGACTAGGCAATGTCCAGAGATTTGTTGTTAGGTGTCATATGTAGACTGTGTAAGACCTGCTGAGTGTAGATCAAAGTGTGTCTGCCGCAGGAGCCGCCAGAGGGTAGATTCGGTGGTGCGTGGGCGTGTCAGCTGGCTTGTCACTGGAACAAGCCGCTGCTGTGCCAGCTCTGCGTAGCGGCGGGCAAGGTCTCCACCACCACCACATCCACTTCCACCTCCACCACCACCACCACCACCACCAAGACCACCACCAAGGCTCCGACAACCACCGGTGGGCCTGGTGGCGAATAGACGCCTGTAAGTTTTGGAGATACGATTTAATGAGAA
This sequence comes from Schistocerca gregaria, assembly GCF_023897955.1. Taxonomy (NCBI): domain Eukaryota; kingdom Metazoa; phylum Arthropoda; class Insecta; order Orthoptera; family Acrididae; genus Schistocerca; species Schistocerca gregaria. The sequence goes on from NC_064920.1 coordinate 768,397,855, forward strand.
CAATCCTTCTATGGCACCCATAATTCTATAAGGATCACGAATCATGTGTCATTCCGCAACTGTGACTTACTGCAATATTCATTTAAAAATAAGTCTAGGAAGTTCGATTTTTTATCATACATTCATTGGTGACACTCTGTCGGAATGTGTTTCACCATAATTCTTCATCTACGTAAACTGAATAGTTGCACAAAAGAAAGTTATTAGAATTTTGCGTACGATCCACATTCGCATAACATGTAGGCACTTGTTATAATCTAATTACTGCGAATACTAAGAACAAGTTCATACAGAAATCACCCAAAAACGTTTTGCATGTTCCACTTCTCCGTGAACGTGTCTACACTTAGATTCAAAGGAGGCAAGGAATTAGAGAGCAAGTGTTATGAAACTCAAAATATAACTTTACTGCCGGCCACTGGTGGCCGTGCGGTTCTAGGCGCTTCAGTCTGGAACCGCGCGACCGCTACAGGTCGCAGGTTCGAATCCTGCCTCGGGCATGGATGTGTGTGTTGTCCTTAGGTTAGTTAGGTTTAACTAGTTCTAAGTTTTAGGTTACTGATGACCTCAGATGTTAAGTCCTATAGTGCTCAGAGCCATTTTTTTATAACTTTACTGTGAAATAACAAACAACAAGACATTAACCAAAATAAAGGCAAGCTCTTTGAATGTGCGCAAATGTGAAATAAAAACTGCTGTTGGGTCACATTCAATGCCGTAATTTTGATGTGGCAAGGATCCATAGTCATAAAATAGTCATTGAATACAATCATTGCTGTTGCGAGCGTTGCAAGTACAATATATACACTGACGAAAAAAAATCCCATTATCTAAACATACGAGGGTCGTTCAATAGGTAATGCCTCCATTTTTTTTCTCAGAACATATTTATTGTTAAGAGTCAGAATTTGGTGACAATATACATCCACATATCTTGTCCATTTCGTGTTTTTCTACATAGTTTCCATCACGTTCTATGGCCGTACGCCAACGTCGTGGAAGAGCATTTATCCCCTGATGGTAAAAGCCTTTGTCCTGTAAGCGAATCCATGTTTTCACTGCATGTCTGACACTCTCGTCATATTCAAAGTGTGTCCCCCATAGAGAATCTCTAAAAGGCCCAAGGTCGGGTTTCGACTGTAGGGTGGATGAGGCAGTGATGTCCAACCCAATTTGGCGATGTGTTCCTGTATTCTCAGACTTGTGCATGGGCGTGTATTATCCTGTTGGAGCAAGATTTCTACTATATTCGTGTCCGATTGAACATGTCAGAAACGGTTCTTGAGCTTATTCAGAGTCTTCACGTATGCCTCTGAATTGATTGTTGACACTCTTGGCAACATCCACGAGAATGACCCCATCACAATCCCAGAAGACTGTCACCATGTTTTTCCCGGCAGAGAGGGTTGTCTTGAAATTCCTTCTATTGTGGTGAATGAGGACGATGACACTCCATGGACTGCCTTTTTGTTTCCGGCGCGAAGTGGTGCTTCCAGCTTTCGTCATCCGTAACGATCCGTGAGAGAAAGGTGTCTCCGTCGAAACGCTCCAACAATTCAGATAAAACTTCCTTTCTGTGAATATTGTGGTCTGCTGTGAACATTCGTGGAACCCATCGTGAGCACCTCTTCGAATATCCGAAAGTCTCGATCATTGCAAACGCACTGCCAATGCTGACCGACAACTGTAGAGCCAATTGTCGAGTTGTGATGCGCCGGTCGGCACGAATAACGGCATCCGCCCGATCCAGAATGTCTGGAGCAGTGACTGTGACAGGACGTCCCGAGTGTGGCTGATCATGGAACTCTGTTTCTGTATTTTCTGAAGCTGTAACTTTCTTTACTCGGCGCCCAACTGTAATCCTATAAACTGCTGCATCGTCATACACTGCGCACAAACCTTTATGGATGTTCACCATGGTTTCTTTTTCTGCACACAATAATTCAATAACATACTGCTTGTAACGTGAATTGTATGTAGATGCCATTTTGACGCTATAATACGGCTCTGATATCTGCCAGAACGCATCGAAGCTTCACCAGCGCACAGAACAAACATCAGATGTGAAGCAGCAACAAGGAAGTTTGTATGTATATTAATGGTTTTTTAAAGAATGTGGGACATTACTTATTGAACGACACTCGTAATTAATGTAGAGAATCGAAATTTTGGGAGTATTTTTGTTTAGGTAACATACTTAAGTGATTAACGTTGCAAGATTTCAGGTTGCAGTAGGCGCGAGAAAATCCATTGAAAATTTGAAATGCTGATACATTAATAACCGACGTAACTGCCATAATGTTGAATGCAAGCACACAAACGTGCATGCATTGTGTTGTACAGACGCTGGATCTCAATTTCTGGGATGGAGTTCCATGCAAGTTGCATTTGGTCGGTCAACATAGTGGCGATTAATGCTGGTTTTGCATGACGCTGGAGTTGTCGTCCGATGACGCCCAAAGTGTGCTCGGTTGTAGACAGATCTGGTGATCGAAAAGGCCAAAGAAACATGTCTACACTTCGTAAAGCATGCTGGTTTGCAACTACGGTATGTGAGCGAGTGTTATCCAATGGAAAACCCCTTCTGAAATGCTTTTCATGAATGGTAGCCGGCCCCTATGGCCGAGCGGTTCTAGGCGCTTCCGTCCGGAACCACGAGGCTGCTACAGTCGCAGGTTCTAATCCTGCATGGGCATGGATGTGTGTGATGTCCTTAGGTTAGTTAGGTTTAAGTAGAGTTTAGGGGACTGATGACCTGAGGTGTTAAGTCCCATAGAGCTTAGAGCCATTTGAATGGTAGCATAACAGGTCGATCAGCAGACTAACGTACAAATTTGCAGTCAGGCTGCGTGGGAGAAACACGACAGTGTTCTAGCTGTCATACGAAATCACACCGCAGACCATAACTTCAGGTGTAGTTTCAATGTGTCTAGCACACTACCAGTTGGTTGCAGGCCCTCAACTGGTTTCCTTCCAACCAACACAGTCATGTCACTGTCACCGAGGCAGTGAAACACAAAAGACTTCCACGATGCCCTCAACGAGCTACAGCTTGACACCATTGAAGTCGTTAATGTCGTTGGTGTCAGTGGAATGCACACTACAGCCGGCTGGCTCAGAGTTTTTCTTGAAGTAACCGATTTGTAACAGTTCTCTGGTGGTGCCAATTGCTGCTCAAATTGCTGCTGTAGGTGGAGTTAGATGCGCCAGAGCCATACACCGAACACGATAGTGTTCCCTCTCGGTGGTGTCATATGGCCGCCCGGAGCCCTGTTTTCTCACGACCGTACATTGCCGTGACCACCGTTGCCAGCAGTCATGTACAGTGGCTACATTGCTACCAAATCTCTCTGCAGTATCACTAAAGGAACGTGCAGCTTCTCGAAGCCCTGTTACACGACCTTGTTCAGACTCAGTGAGCTATCGATAACGTCGTCTTTGTCGCCTTACAGGCATCCTTGAGCAACATCAACATACCACGTCCAATCTAACACTCACGACTGTTATAGCGTGCATTTAAAGCAAACCTGCGTCCTTATAGTGGGGATACTAGCGCCACTCTTACGCGACTGGCGCGAAATATGAATAGACATCATCTATCAGATGTAGGAACACCCATTCTTAGTGTTGCAACTTTTTCCCGTCAGTTTATTATTTTCGACGGCCATAAGCTTGGATCGTCTTTGGCATGCTGTCTATAATACGGTCGGGGCGCTGATGCTCAAACCACTTATCACAGCAAGCCTTCTGTGCCCAACCAATGCGTGGCGAGTGTTCCTTCTAGGACGCACTGCAAGTTTCAACTGGACCCAAGGAACCTCAGTCTAGTTCATGTCTGCAGATACCACAGATCGTCCCATTAAATTGCTTCCTGCCTCCTGGAGGAACGTTTTTATGTAGTGAGCATTGGTCGCTCATACACTCCTGGAAATTGAAATAAGAACACCGTGAATTTATTGTCCCAGGAAGGCGAAACTTTATTGACACATTCCTGGGGTCAGATACATCACATGATCACACTGACAGAACCACAGGCACATAGACACAGGCAACAGAGCATGCACAATGTCGGCACTAGTACAGTGTATATCCACCTTTCGCAGCAATGCAGGCTGCTATTCTCCCATGGAGACGATCGTAGAGATGCTGGATGTAGTCCTGTGGAACGACTTGCCATGCCATTTCCACCTGGCGCCTCAGTTGGACCAGCGTTCGTGCTGGACGTGCAGACCGCGTGAGACGACGCTTCATCCAGTCCCAAACATGCTCAATGGGGGACAGATCCGGAGATCTTGCTGGCCAGGGTAGTTGACTGACACCTTCTAGAGCACGTTGGGTGGCACGGCATACATGCGGACGTGCATTGTCCTGTTGGAACAGCAAGTTCACTTGCCGGTCTAGGAATGGTAGAACGATGGGTTCGATGACGGTTTGGATGTACCGTGCACTATTCAGTGTCCCCTCGACAATCACCAGAGGTGTACGGCCAGTGTAGGAGATCGCTCCCCACACCATGATGCCGGGTGTTGGCCCTGTGTGCCTCGGTCGTATGCAGTCCTGATTGTGGCGCTCACCTGCACGGCGCCAAACACGCATACGACCATCATTGGCACCAAGGCAGACGCGACTCTCATCGCTGAAGACGACACGTCTCCATTCGTCCCTCCATTCACGCCTGTCGCGAAACCACTGGAGGCGGGCTGCACGATGTTGGGGCGTGAGCGGAAGACGGCCTAACGGTGTGCGGGACCGTAGCCCAGCTTCATGGAGACGGTTGCGAATGGTCCTCGCCGATACCCCAGGAGCAACAGTGTCCGTAATTTGCTGGGAAGTGGCGGTGCGGTCCCCTACGGCACTGCGTAGGATCCTACGGTCTGAGCGTGCATCCGTGCGTCGCTGCGGTCCGGTCCCAGGTCGACGGGCACGTGCACCTTCCGCCGACCACTGGCGACAACATCGATGTACTGTGTACACCTCACGCCCCACGTGTTGAGCAATTCGGCGGTACGTCCACCCGGCCTCCCGCATGCCCACTATACGGCCTCGCTCAAAGTCCGTCAACTGCACATACGGTTCACGTCCACGCTGTCGCGGCATGCTACCAGTGTTAAAGACTGCGATGGAGCTCCGTATGCCACGGCAAACTGGCTGACACTGACGGCGGCGGTGCACAAATGCTGCGCAGCTAGCGCCATTCGACGGCCAACACCGCGGTTCCTGGTGTGTCCGCTGTGCCGTGCGTGTGATCATTGCTTGTACAGCCCTCTCGCAGTGTCCGGAGCAAGTATGGTGGGTCTGACACACCGGTGTCAATGTGTTCTTTTTTCCATTTCCAGGAGTGTATGTTATCGTCTTGGAAGGAGAACCCTTTGACGAAATTCTGACTACACTGCTGGACAATAGATGCAAGAACTCTGCCTTGATAGTGTACGGGTCTGAAATTAACCTCTGTAGCGCTGAGAGGCTACGACATCCGCACATTATGCAGTCTCAGCACGTGGCTGACGTATCTCGTTGCTGAGCATTTGTGGCTCTGCTGTGCAGTGGATGTCGACTGCTCTGATCTCTTCTCCTACGACTGTCACAGGGGTCAGACAAGTCCCGCAATCAACAGTGAAAAGAACCCAACGCCATTGATCTCATGTTTCATTCTATGTGTTCCTTTCCAACCGTCACCACCATAGTGGGTGGGGGAGTGCGGTTTGTAATGTTGTAATCGATGCCTAGACGCGACATTCATTGTGTGGAAGGTGTTTCGTGCCGTCTGTCGAGATAGCCCTCCCAGTTGCCGCCGAAAACGAAGCGCGCAGTTCTGTTGTATCCTTTTCGAGGAACTTAAAACTATGCTTTGTAGATAGCTGTCATCAGCTTGTGTCGCTGACTGATGGTGACCACTAATAGGCAAATAATTAGTGTTTAATGTTTCATGCTAGCGGTTTAAAATTCGAATGACGTCGCTGCGGTGAACGACTATTCGGCGGGCAGCTTCCGGTGTTGACAATTCTTCTTGCTGAATTGTGCAAGGCGGGCAACGTGTAAGCTGGAAATTACCTTTCGAGGAACATTAACAGACTGGACATTGTACACGCATCGCATTATCCCATTCTTGGTTGGAGACATAGCGAGCTCTTCTGAAGTATACTGAGAATCAACGATTACGTTCCTCTTCACTAGACAGGGGACTGTCCTTAACAATTTCCTGTGTCAAAATAGTATTGAGAAAGAGGTTTCCGATCAAATGAACACAAAGTATACAAGTCATGCAGATGAATTCTTTTTCGATCAGATTCTGTGATGACATCTACGGTCAACAAATCATCTGCATAAAGTGGCGAAGAAGTTTTGAAGGTATAACGTTAGTCGAAGAATTTTACTGTTGCGCACTTTTAAATCATTCTCAACTATTGTCAGATTCACGAGGAGGCAGTATAAAGAGTTTCACTTATGGTTTAAAAACCACTACTTCTTCGAACACTGGAATGGATATTTGACAAAACATTTCTTCAGTGAATAAATATGTGAGCTTATTGTAGTATTCTGAAAAGAAGCACACCAGATATGAACATCTGAATCGTGCTAATAAATCTCTTCACTTTCTTTGTGCAACGAATCCTTTTTTGCTTTTTTAGGTGAAGATTTACACTGAAGTATCGTAACTCAGGAGTGTAGTGAATACTGAGCTACCGGTTTATGTGTTTTCAAAACGAATTTATGGCAGTGATAGTTGTCCCTAATTGATTAAGGAGAGTTACTTTATGATTATTTTTAGTATATATGTATATATATGTATATATGTATGTTACTGCACAATTGTTGATCATAGTAAATATGAGACATTTGGTAAAGTTAGCTTGCAAATGTGATAAACTTGAGGTTGAGATAAGCTGTACCAGTGCTCTGGCGACAGCATTCTCCTTCAAGGTAGCACATTTTTCGGCTATTGTTCCAAAGTTTCACCTTAAACTTTGATAAATACTATGTCTTTGTTGTTTTTTTATATTGGTCAACAAAATTTTTCTGCCAAAGAATGTGTAAGGTGTTCTTTGTTAAGCAGTGGGCGCTGTATTCAAAAATGAAATCAGTTTTTGGCTGTTGGGGTCAGTTTTCTTCTGAGACGCTACTCTCTGTCTACACATAAAATTGAAAACGCTACATGTTATTTATCATACTGGGGCTTAACTTAAATATTTTGCAGACTTAATAAGTGAAAAATAATTGAAATATTTGCAAAGGACTACCACACCTGACTCTTAATTCAGAAACCTAACTCCACAAAATGAAAGTGGTTTGGCAGCACTGCTTGAGCATGCAGAGCCATATTTTATGTTGCCATTTCCATCTGAGCAGTGAGAGTTCTGTCAATCATTGAAAGACACTGCTTGTTCTTCTAAGTTCGTGAAGGTTTTTGGTTTATGTTTTGCGTTAGTTGATAAGAAGAAAGACCACATATCTGTGTAAACTGTGCAAATTATTTTTTGTTATATTTCTGAAGAGTTAATTCTGAAACAGCAAAACGGGAAACATGGACTCTTTTAAAGAAGTATTACGAGCTTTATTTCTGGTGTAACTTTAGTGATCAGAACACGAATTGGGCCTCCCAAGTATGCTGTCCGTCCTGCTCTACACTTATGACAGGCGGGTTAAGAGGATCACGTCACATATCCTCTGTCGCCCCCATGATAGGAGCTAACTAACGGATCACACAAAAGACTGTTATTTTCGTCTGGCAAACATAGATGGAATAACCTCGTAAAGAAGGGAAACCATGCAACATCTTAATTTATCATCTCCTCTAAGGTCTGCAAGTCATCAAGTCATAGCGAAGAACTACCGAAACCAACGCCTCCTGAGGATGTGACTGAGTGAAGAAGAACAGAGTGACTAATCGCAGAAGAAAGCGAAGGAGATATGTACGCCAACTCAACATTTCAAGGCCACTGTGAACCGCACTTTTTGTCTCAAGAGGATCTCATCGATCTTGTTAGTGATTTAAATTTTTTGAAGCAAAATGAAAGTTAATGATTATCGTGACCACCATATTGTTTTTTCTGTACATTTTTTTGGGAAAATTGAATGGTTTTTGTACTGATATCGAATCTGTTATGGAAATTCTTGACCATGATATCAGCGTAAATGAGCTGCGCCTATTCATAGATTGCAATAATGTCAGCCTGAAAACAGTGCTTCGTTCTGTTCTGAACGGTCATGCAATTAATTTTAATGAGACATATGGGAGCTTTAAACTACTAATCACATTTATCCCGTATGAGAAAAACAAATGACATGCATGCATGTAGACATCAGAAGATAATGGCAAATTCTTTAAGGTATGCAGCTCGGGTACACAAACCACTGCAGCTTTCTATGCAAGTGAGACAAGAGAGACAGAAAAAAACATTATCATTGGAAAAAATGATCTGTTCGGAATGAATGACCATCTGGACAGGAGAACGTGGTGAAGACTCCTCTCGTCTACCCTATCTACCTCTGCTACACATTAAATGCGGTCTCGCCAACAACTTGTGAGAACCATGGAGAGAACTTTAGGCGAATTTAGGTATTTTCGATATCAGTTTCCAAGAAGTAGTGAAGCAAATATAAAGGAAGACATTGTCCCCACTGCTCTTCAGTTGTCTACCACAAAAGGTAACCAGAGAATAAAACATAAGAAACAGAAGAAGAAGGAATTTAAAAAATTACGAATGGGGTGAAAAGGAGATATTCTGAGTCTTAGCTGTTTGGCTTTGGCAGACGATCTTAACTTATCTGAATCTATAGACGATGCAGCAATGCAGAAAAATGTCCTACAAGAGACAGCTTCAAAAGCAGACCTATGTGTATGTTTTGAAAGAAACCAGGATATATGACAGATGCTAAGGAGGCACAGGAATAGATGGAAACTGATTATGGAAGAATGAAAAAGACCACATAATTTAAATATCTAAGTGAAATGATTCAATCAAATGCTTTTCAACTAACAACTAACATGTAAAACAAGAAATATACAGGGTCTTACAAAAAGGTACGGCCAAACTTTCAGGAAACATTCCTCACACACAAAGAATGAAATTATGTTATGTGGACAAGTGTCCGGAAACGCTTACTTTCCATGTTAGAGCTCTTTTTAAATCACATTAATCATGGAATGGAAACACACATCAACAGAACGTACCAGCGTGACTTGAAACACTTTGTTACAGGAAATGTTCAAAATGTCCTCCGTTAGCGAGGATACATGCATCCAACCTCCGTCGCATGGAATCCCTGGTGCGCTGATGCAGCCCTGGAGAATGGCGTATTGTATCACAGCCGTCCACAATACGAGCACGAAGAGTCTCTACATTTGGTACCGGGGTTGCGTAGACAAGAGCTTTCAAATGCCCCCATAAATGAAAGAGGGTTGAGGTCAGGAGAGCGTGGAGGCCATGGAATTGGTCCGCCTCTACCAATCCATCGGTCACCGAATCTGTTGCTGAGAAGCGTACGAACACTTCGACTGAAATATGCAGGAGTTCCATCGCGCATGAACCACATGTTGTGTCGTACTTGTAAAGGCACATGTTCTAGCAGCACAGGTAGAGTATCCCGTATGAAATCATGATAACGTGCTCCACTGAGCAGTACATACTGACGAAACTAAAATGAGCTCTAACATGGAAATTAAGCGTTTTCGGACACATGTTCACATAACATCTTTTCTTTATTTGTGTGTGAGGAATGTTTCCTGAAAGTTTGACCGTACCTTTTTGTAACACCCTGTATTTCCATTAAGGCAAAACTGCGGCACTACAACAGTCATTAAACCAGAATGTCTTTATGCTTCATAATGCTTTTTGTTAAATACAGCTAAACAATTAGGTGAAACAGAAAAGAAGGAAAGAAAATGATCAGGAAAGTCTTGGGACCAAAATATGAGAAAGGTAAATGGAAATACAGAAATAATAAAGAAGTTTAGGGAAACAAAGACCTAGTATCAGACACAATGGGGAAGAGTAGAGTTGTATTCTATGAACACTTAAGCAGACTAGATGAAAAGAGGATGACGAAAAGCATTTTTAACTTATTGACGGAAAGCCAAAAAATCAATGATGTAGATGGAAGAAGTTAAAGCAAACTTGAGAGAAACAGAAATAACGGAGGAAGAAATAGGGGACAGGAAAAAGCTCAGAGCAAAAGTAAAAAGTTTCAAGAGGTTCCAAAAGGAAACAAAGAAAAAGGTAGGGCTTTGTGGACAGAAGAAAGAAGAGAAAAACACAGGGAAAGAATAAGAATGCATAGCTTCTAGAAGGAAAGAAAGAAAGACGAGGAAAAGGAAGACATTAGTTATTTCAGGTGGTTCTCAGTAGGCCAAACCAATAAAAAACAGAAACGAATATTTTTAGAACCACACATTAAGAAATTAAAGTCAGGTGAAGATTTCCTTGATTTACTGAGTGATGTTGAAAGAATGGCATGGCTGTCGTTCACTAGTACCTACAAATAGTTTTTAGCCAACCATGAGGCAGAGAACTATCGTGATGTACAGCTACTACTGAGGTCATACCATGTTATCGGATGTAACACGTTACTTAAATTACATTTTTTGAATGGATCTTTGAACATTTTATTGGATAACCCCGAACACAGAGAACGGTTCCAACAGATAATTTCTCAAATAGAGAAATGGCAAATGGCAATGGCAAATGGAGTGCCATGATAATGAGCGACTACTGTTGATCCTTACGAAGCGATGTTGCTGAGGCGAAGTATCGTAGAAAATTGGGAAGAAATATTTTAAAGGGTGATTCTTCACTCTAATGCTACTGATTTCTTTGATTCTTTGTATACTGACGGGTTTCTTTGCTATTTGCGTTTGGAAGTATTGTTGTGAAAGCGTGTAATTTTGCCAGACACATACGCTGATGAACCAAACACTTATGACCACTGCCCACCACTAGACTGGACACCGCCTTGTGGGATTGAGGGCACGTTTCGTTCTAAGGAAAAGATATAAACGGAGCATAAACGATTGGATAATGATTTTAGCGTCGATAGGGGCAGGTAGTATAGAAATCCAGTGAGACAAGCGCATTATCATAGCTAAGACAAACACGAAGCCCACACCTATCATCACAGTAAAAGTTTACATACCAATTAGCTCCGCAGATAATGAAGAGATTGAATAAATGTATGATGAAATAAAAGAAATTATTCAGGCAGTGAAAAAAAGAGGCGAAAATTTAATTGTAATGGGGGACTGGAATTCTATAATAGGAAATGGAAGGTAAGGGAAAATCGTAGGTGAATATGGACTTGGGGGAAAGGAATGAATGAGGAAGCTGCCTCGTAGAATTTTGCACAGGGCATAATTTAATTATACCTGTCACTTTGTTGAAGAATCTTGGAAGAAGGTTGTGTAGATGGAAGGGAGCTGGAGATACCGGAAGATTTCAGATTTGCTATACAGTGATAAGACAGAGATTTCGGAACCAGATTTTAAATTGTGAGGTATTTCCAGGGGAAGATGTGGACTCTGATCAAAGTTTGTTGGTGATGAACTGTAGATTAAAACCGAAGAAATTACAAAAATATAGGAAATTAAGGAGATGAGACCTGGATACGTTGAAAGGACCAACGGTTATGGAGAGTTTCAGAGAGAGTACTAGGCAACGGTTAACTTGAACAGGGGAAAGCAATAGACTAGAAGAGGAATGGGTAGTTTTAAGGGACGAAATAGTGAAGGCGGCACAGGATGAAGCAGGTAAAAAGACAAGGCTTTTTAGAAATCCTTGCATAACATAGCAGGAATTTAATTGCCGAAAGGAGAAAATATAAAAATGATGCAAATGAAGCAGGCAAAAGGGGATAACAACGTCTAAAAATGTGATTGATAGGAAGTGCAAAATAGCTAAACAGGAATGGCTAGAAGGCAAGACAAATGTAAGGATTTAGAAGCATATTTCACTACGGGAAAGACAGATACCGTCTACAGGGAAATTAAAGAAGCCTTTGGAGGAAACCGAAGCGGAAACCGAAGCAGCTGTATGACTATCAAGAGCTCAAATAGAAAACGAGTTCTATCCAAGGAAGGGAATGGTGGAAGGTGAAAGGAGTACATACACACTCTATACAAGGAAGATGAACTTAAAGGCAATTTTACGGAGATGGAAGAGGACGCAGCTGAAGATAAGGTGGAGATATGATACTGCGAGAAGTATATGACGGAGCTCTGAAAGACCTAAGTCGGAACAAGTCTCCGGGAGTAGACGTCATTCCGTCGGAACTACTAACAGTCTTCGGAGTGCCAGCCAAGACAGATCCCTTCCATCTGGTGAGCAAGATGTATGAGGCAGGAGAAATACCCTCAGACTTCAGCAAAATGTGATAATTCCAACTGCAAGAAAAAAAAGCAGTTTCTGACAGGTGTTAAAATTATCGAAATATCACTTTAATAAGTCATGGTTGCGAAATACTAACACGAATTCCATCCAGAAGAATGGAAAAACTGGTAGCAGCCAACCTCAGGGAAGATCTCTTTGGATTCCGGAGAAAGAAGAAACACGCGAGGCAATAGTGACCCTATTACTTCTCTTAGAAGTTTATAGAATTTAGAAGTTCATAGAATTTGTAGATTTGGAGAAAGATTTTGACAATGTTAACGGGAATACTCTCTCTGAAATTCTGAAGGTAGTAGGCATAAAATACAGGGAGCGAATGGCTGTTTACAACTTGTACAGAAACCAGACGGCAGTTATAAAGAGTCGAGGGACATGGAAGGGGAGCACTGATTGAGAAAGGAATGAGACAAGATCGTAGCCTATTCCAGATGTTTTACAATATGTTCATTGAGCAAGCAGCTAAAGAGACCATAGGAAAATCTGAAACAGGAATCAAAGTTCAGGGACAGGAAATAAAAACTTCGAGGTTTCCCATGATATTGTAGTTCTGTCAGAGACACAGAGAGAAGAGCAGTTGATCAGAAAGGACAGTGACTTGATGGGAGGATAAAGGATATACATCAACAAACGAGGACAATAGAATGTAACTGGATTAAATCAGGTGATGCTGAAGAAATTAGATTAGGAAACGAGACAGTTAAAGTAGTAGATGAGTTTTATTATTTCGGCAGCCAAAATAGCTGATGATGGCCGAAGTAGAGAGGATATGAAATGGAGACTGGCAATGGCAAGGAATGGCAAGGAAAGTGTTTCTGAAGAAAAGAAATTTGTTAACATCAAATATAGATTTAAGTGTTGGAAGTCTTTTCTGCAGGTATTTGTTTCGTGTGTAGCTATTTAAGTTTGTGAAATATGTACGACAAACGGTTTAGACAAGGAGAGAATAGCAGCTTTTGAAATGTGGTGCTACGGAAGAATGCTAACGATTACGTAACTAATAAGCTGCTACTGCATAGAATTAGGAAGACAAGAAATTTGTGGCACAGCTTGACTAGAAGAAGGAATCGGTTTTTAGAACAAATTCTGAGACTTTAAGGAATCACCAATGTAATTTTGAAGGAAAGTATGTGTGTGTAGGAAGGGGGGGGGGTGGAGGTAAAAATTGCAGAGGGAGACCAAGCAACGAATACAATAGGCATATTCAGGAGGATGTGCGTTGCAGTAGTTATTCGGAGATGAACAGACTTGTACAGGATAGAGTAGCTGGGAGAGCTGCATCAAACCAGTCTTCGGTCTGAAGACTACAACAACAACAATAGCAACAAAACCAACGAGAACAAGCGATTTTGACAAAGGGAATGTTGTAATGCCTCGGAGTCCGAGAAACGAACACCTCAGAAAAGGCGAAGATGGTCGGTTGGGCGCGTGCAGCTGTCATGAGCGTCTATGTAAAGTTATTGAAGGGCCTGCGAAACCACGAGCAGACAACAAGGCACTGGCGGCAACGCCTTATCAGAGAATGTCAAAGTAAGAGGCTTGCTTACTCTATACATCAGAACAGACAGTGATCTGTGGCAGACCTAACGATTGAGTGCAAAGCTGGTGCAAGCACAAGTTTTTCGGAGAACACCATTCAAAACACATTGTTGAACTCGGGCACATTGGATTCAGTTTCCATGAACGTGTGCTAGTAATTGAAGCCATCATGGTATATGTGGACTACGTGAATATTATTGCAGGCGACCTGCATCCTCTCACGATTGATGTCTTCCCCAACGCTGGTGGGTAAGTGTTCTTGTAACAAGTTTCGAATCGTGCTACAGTGGCTTGAGAAGCATAATAATGAACTCAATGCTATCTTGGCCACTACATTCGTTTGATTTGAACTCGATGGAACACATCTGTGAGGCTAAGGGGTGCCAGCTCAGCATGTGTAAACAAGCGGGCTATAATTTCTGTGAATTTCGTAACCTGTGCATATACATCTGGCGCTACGTACATCCGGAAACCCACCAACGATTTGTCTAATATACTCCGTTCCAAAGGTGAACCAACACATTGTTAACCAGGTGAACAACATACACAGACAGAAAAAGGAGGCAAGACCAAGGAATGAGGTTTTCACTCTGCAGCTGAGTGTGCGCTGATATGAAACTTCCTGGCAGATTAAAACTGTGTGCCGGACCGAGACTTGAATTCGGGACCTCTACCTTTCGCGGGAAAGTGCTCTACCATCTTTCTCTCTTTTTTTCTTCGTTGTTTATCGCTGTGTTTGGTTGTTGCGGACGTCACATGAAGCCCGTTCAAGTTCGTTTGTTGTTCCTTCCACTCAGCTTTTTATTACAGAAGCCAACCGGCTCTCTGACCGAACACGCTGAGGTACCGTGCCGGCAATAAGACATCCATGCAAGTTGATCGTTGATTCCTTGCCTCAGTTTTTTTATTACAGAGAGCACACAGCCCTCTGACCGAACACGCTGAGCTACCGGCCCGGCACCATCTGAGCTACCCAAGTACGACTCACGCCGCGTCCTCACAGCTTTATCAAGGGGTTGCGCGAAGTAAACGAAAGTTGGCAGGCGTGTTTCTACATCTGAAAGTTGATGGCTATTGAAATTTCACCCGAGTCGCATTAAGACGCAAATCAGGTTTGCTTTAAAAATGCACTGTAACATACTTAGTCATCTTTGAGACTGAACTTTAGTCGAGAATGCCTTTAAGGCGACAAAGAAACCATTATCAACATTTCTTTGAGTTTGAACGAGATCGTATAAAAGGTCTACGAGAAGCTGCGTGTTTCTTCTGCGATACTGTAGAAACAATTGACAGGAATGTATCCACTGTACATGATTGCTGGCAGCGGTGGTTACTAGTAAGTAGGGTCGCAAGACGACTGGGCTCCGGACGTCCACGTTGCACTACCGAGAGGGAAGACAATCGTGTTTGGAGTGTCGCTAAGGCGCATCGTCCTGCATCTGTAGCAGTAATTTGATCTGCAGTTGGTACCACAGTTACTTCAAGGACAGCTCCGAGCCAGATGCCCTCTAGCGCAAACCACTACCATTTGTGACTTCAGTGGTGCAGGGTGGAGGTCTGTTCTGATTTATTTTTAAATCCGGTTCTGCGTCGGTGCTAGTATAGTCATGTGTTAGTTAGAATGAGGCCAGCTGAGGGCCTGCAGCTAACCTGGCAGCTTGCTAGGTGCCCTTAATCTACACCTAGAGTTACGGCGTGGGGTGCGATTTCGTATGACAGCTGGAGCACTGGCATGGTTATTTCACGCACTTTCACTGCAAATTTGTACGTTAGTCTGGTGATTCAACCTATTGTGCTGCCATTCATGAACAGCGCTCCAGGGGATGTTTTCCAAGAGGATAACGCTCGCCCTTATACCGCTGTTGTAACTCAACATGCTCTACACAATATTGACATGTCCCTTGGCTTGCTTTGGCCTGTTCGATCACCAGATCTGTTTCCAATCGAGCACATATGGGACACCAGAGAACGATAATTCCAGCGTCATTCACAACCAGCAAAACTGACATCCGTCATCTCTACAACATACTTCATGCACATTTGCAAGCTTGTATTCAATATTCTGGCGATTACATAGTTTATTAATTTATCAGCATTTCATGTGTGCAATGGCTTATTTCTCGCTTACATTAACTTGTGGTCTTGCAACGTTAATCACTTAAATATTTTACCTAGACAAATCTATTCACGTTACTTCATACCTCTTCATTAATTACTTTTTGTGTTACGATTTTTTCCGTCAGTGTATTTTGGCAATTGTAAACATTTACAATCATTCTTACACGTAAACAGAGTCACTCAGAAATTCTGAAATTAGATGGGAATTGAGTAGCGAATCATCTTGCAAAAGCAGATTGTATTGTTCTTGTAACTGAAACTTTTTTCTTTGTTGTCCAGTGTTATCAACCACTATCGAATGCTGTTACGAAGGACATACACTACTGCATTGGCACTCATCGTTGTTTCTGTTCATCTGTGCATAAAACATTAATCGTATGATTTCTGTGTAGCCAAAATGAATGACACCGGCATATTAAGGGCGCTTCCTGCACCAGCTGCAGCTCCTGATCATCCGAAGGGACTGCAATTCCACGGGGTCTCTGCTAAGTCCGGACTGCGCAGCTCCACGGCCTCAACCTCAACAGCACCAAGCGAAATGTGACGAAGCAGCTCTCCTAGACCTACAATTAACGTGGCTCGTTTCCGGAGAAACCAGTGTTAAATAATCCCTCAGATAAGAGTCATAAACATCCAATGAAATGAAGGCTTGCTTCGTTCCGTGTGTCGTTATTGTAGACACATTCCAATGATTTGTCTCTTTTTATGGTAGCCATTATACTTATGTGTTCATTTATTTTATTTTCGTCTTCTTTTGATGTTTTTGCTTCTCTACTATGCTTTCTTTGTATTTACACAATACAGTATAACTGATGTAAGAAGTGAAATTATTAGCTTATTTAGTAGATATTGCTTGTTTGTGTGAATATTTATGAACTTGTCAAGTAACAGTGATTGGAAGACAACTTTCGATAAAAGAAGGAAAAGGGGAAATAAGAGATGCAGTTTTGTTAACAGCATCGCTAATAACCTGTAAAGCTTATACTTGCTGTTAAAGCTAATCTTCTACCGAAATAAGTATGACTAAATAAGAGGAAAGGAAGGGTATTTAATTTTTAATTACGTATGAGTCAGTATGACTCTCTTTTATACAACAAAGAACATTAGAAACTAATTTACAACCTTCAGATTGAGATAAGGTCTACTTTTTTCTATCTGAAACTGTTCCAAACAATATATAAGACACATCAGCTGTCCATAATGAAAATAATTTTGTTGCTGTACCAAGTAGCTGCTATTTTGTACGCGCAACCATCCTTTAAACCAGACGAAACATTTTTTGAATAAACAAACAAAACAATTTTCTCAGTATGTATTGATTTAAAAATCTTGTCCTACTGTTATGATCTTAAACGGAATGAGTAACTGGCGTTGCGGACAGTAAAACTACGTTATACAACTATTGTCGTAGCAGAACTATCAGCTGAATCATCAGGTGTTAAGATCACATTTGTATATTTGAATAAATACGTAAATAAAAATTTCACTACGTACGGTTACTGATCTTCTTCGGACCTGATAATTCTACCTCTCTAAAATGGTGTGCATAAAATAGTTCGGTTTTTAAATGCGGTTTCTTAAATAACATGTGAGCTTAGCACGAGAAACAACACAAACATAACAATTTATTGCCCTTGATTCAGTTGATAGTTTTGCTCCAGCAGTAACTATATCACTTAGTTTTACTGACCCCAGCGTCAGTTACAAATTCCATTTGAGATCAAGACATTGGATAAGATGTTCAAATCAATGCATATTGAGAATATTGTTTCTTTTCATTATTCAAAAAAATGTCTTGTCTAGTTTAAAGAAAGGTCACGGTTATAAAATAGCAGCTATATTTAACGGTAACAGAATTTTTTCCCTTATTATAGGTAATGTCTCTTGTGTAGTATTACTTTATTTTAGTTTGGAATTAGTAAATTAATTTTTATTGTTCTTTATTATATTAAAGAGAATGATTCTGACACAGCCACCGAATTTAACGTCCCTATTTAGAACATAGGTCACTACCAACAGCGTCACATGCTCTGTATAGAGAACTGAACCCAGCCCCGGACAGTAACATTCAATCTGATGAGAACGAACTCCATTACCGGAGAAATTATTCCACCACAACTGTGGCTTTCCATTACTCTCCTTAGTATCGTACGCTCCACGACGAAGATATCTGGGTAGAAATGGATTCAGCCTTACGCCCCTCCTGAAACGACTCGAGCGTATTGATGATTACCTAAAGTGACCGGCAGATTCTATTGTGAGGACAAAGTGACTGCTATATAATTGTCATAACACTAAGCAGTAAAAATAGCGGTGTTCCTCGAATGAATCGATTCATACTGAAGGGATCTCAACTAAATTTTGGAGGAAATTAGCTGCTGCCAAAAAAATACACCATGGGTTTAAAGTACTGTGACAGAAGGATCTTGTTCCCGCGCTCATGAAGCCAAGGAATCGACAAATAAGTTTCGTAATTACACAGGGCAGTGGTCTCAGACCGCGACTGAAGCCTTTTATGTGTGTAACAAAGGCACCACTGAAGATGGTTGATTCGAGTATTTACTTCCCCTCTTCCTGCTGTTTCTCATCTCGTAGGATGCGATTGGTCGGTTTATTGAAGTTTGTCTTACGTTCTTGTAAAGTGACATAAAATATTGCTTATAAATGGAAGAAACTGATGTAAAGTCTATAAAGAGACTGAGAATTTCATCCTGTAGGGAACAAATTGAAATCAAACGTACAAGTGTTAAGGGCGACCCGAATCTGAATTACCAGGACATTGTAGGAAGGTCTCATTTTTTCCTTCGGACAGAGAACTTTGATCTTGTGAAACAGTTGCTAAGAAAGTGTGACCGAATTACAGTACGCCTGAGATATCTTTGTAGACTGTAGCAATGTCAGCTGGTCTGTCGTCAAGCATGTGCACACGTCAGATGATTTTCATTTTCAGAACTTCTAGCAAAACTTCCGTTAGAACATTTTTCGACCAGAAGAAACTTCTAAGACAAACATTCCTCGAGACCAGAAAATGTCGTAAATCTACATTTACGCGGATAATCTGCAAATCACACTTAAGTGCCTGCCAGAGGGTTCATAGTCTTATATTATTCCACTCCCGAACGGAAAAAGAAACCAACAACTGTATCTTTCCGTGCGAGCTCTGATTTCCCTAACTTTATTATGATTATCGTTTCTCCCTATGTAGATCGGCGTCAACAAAATATTTTCGCATTCGGAGGAGAAAGTTGGTGCTCGAAATTTTGTGAGCAGATTCCACTGCAACGAGAAGCGCCTTTGTCTTAATGACTTCCACCCCAAATCCTGTATCTATTCCCTATTTCTCGATAATACAACGTGCTGCCCTTCTTTCAACCTTCTCGATGTACTCCGTTAATCCTGTACGGTAAGTATCCCACACTATACAACAGTATTCAAAAACAGGACGGACATGCATAGTGTAGGGAGTCTCTTTAGTAGATGTGTTTTATTTTCTAAGTGCTCTGCCAGTAAAACGCAGTCTTTGGTTTGCCTTCCCCACAACATTTTCTGTGTATTATTTCCAACTTAAATTGATCGTAATTGTAATTCCTAGGTATTTCGTTGAATTTATGGCAATCAGATTTGACTGATTTATCGTGTAACCGAAGTTTAAAGGATTCTTTTTAGCACTCATGTGGATGACCTCACAATTTTCATTATTTACCGTAAATTGCTAGTTTTCGCACCATACATATAGCTTTTATAATCCGTTTGGCAATTTACTTTAGTGTTCCGATGATTTTACTAGACGATAAACGACAGTATCATCTGCAGCTTTAAGCACTTCATGTGTTATGCCAAACAGCTTGGTTCACCGTTAGCGCACATGTATCATTTAGGGCCTACACTACAGTATTACACTTTCCGAGCAGCTCATTCAGAACGACCTGCATTTGGTCAATCGGTCAATGATGTACGAACAGTTCTTCCTTACGTACCTGATGAGTATAAACAAATTTGTAATGAATTTTGATTGAGTATAAATGAATTTCTCAGTTGTATTTGTTATGAAATACATCTGGAGGATTCATTCTTACTTGTGTGTACCAACACACTTGACATCCAGCATAAAGGTAGCAGGAAGAGAACAGCTTACCATTGAAAGTAGTTGGTATTACTGAGGAGATTTGTTAAGCACGCACCAATTAAACAGAGTCGTCATAGACCATACTAGGAAAGGGCAGACATAGGAAACACAACTTAGTAACACTTGACAAGAATTTACTAAAGGAAATTTTACACTACTTAACTTTGTATGACGACGATACGTGGCAATGTTGTTAAAAGTTCACTTGTCCATCTGAGTATGAACACCGTTCTAAATCTGACTCCAGTGAACGACGAGCAACTTAACTTGTGGGATGTCTAGACGGGCTCTCCTGCCGGTGACAGTAGGTAAGTCTTAATGTTGCCTTTGGCACTGTTGATACACGCACACTGCGGCGCTTACTGAGTGGAGTCATGCTTCCGCTTACATCCGTGACTGGCGGACACAGAACCACTAAAATACACAGATCAAAAAAAGTTTTGCACCATCTCGGTTCCGAGAATCCTGGAACCTGTACTGAAAATTGGAATAGAGATCAACATAAACATCATTTCCGTCCTTTTTATTGCTCATGAAAATCAAACATCGCATGATGTACCACCACACAGCGAGACCTTCAGAGTTGGTGGTCCAGATTGCTTTACACACCGGTATCTCTAATACCCAGTAGCACGTCCTCTTGCATTTACGCATGCCTGAATTCGTCGTGACATACTATCCACAACTGCACCAATGCACTGTTGATCCAGATTGTCCCATTCCTCAACGACGATTTGGCGCAGATCCCTCAGAGTGGTTGGTGGGTCTCGCCGTTCATAAACAGCCCTTTTCAATCTATCCCAGGCATGTTCGATGGGCTTCATGTCTGGAGAACACTCTGGCCACTCTAGTCCAGCGAAGGAAGTCATTCACAAGATGTGCATGATGGGGGCGCAAATTGTTCTCCATGAAGACGAATTCCTCGCCAATATTCTGGCGATATTGTTACACTACCGGTCGGAGGATGGCATTCACGTATCGTAGAGCCGTTACGGCGCCTGCTATGACCACCAGCGGCGTACGTCGGCCCCACATAATGCCACCCCAAAACAGCAGCGAACCTCGACATTGTGGCACTAGCTGAACAGTGTGTCTAAGGCGTTCAGCCTGACCGGCTTGCCTCCAAACACGTCTCCGACGATTGTCTGGGTGAAGGCATATGCGACACTCATCGGTGAAGAGAACGTGATGCCAATCCTGAGCGGTCCATTCAGCATGTTGTTGGGCCCACCTGTACCGCGCTAGATGACGTCGTGGTTGCAAAGATAGACCTTACCATCGACGTCGGGAGTAACGTTGTGCATTATGCTGCCTATTGCGCACAGTTTGAGACGTAACACGACGTCCAGTGACTGCACGAAAAGCGTTATTCAACATGGTGGCGTGGATGTCAGGATTCCTCCGAGCCATAATCCGTAGGTAGCCGTCATCCGCTGCAGTAGTAGCCCTTGGGCGACCTGAGCGAGGCATGTCATCGACAGTTCCTGTCGCTCTGTATCTCCTCCATGTCCGAATATCATCTTTTTCACTCCGAGACACCTGGACACTTCCCTTGTTGAAAGCCCTTCCTGGCACAAAGCAACAATGCGGACGCGATCGAACCGCGTTATTTGCCGTCGAAGCATGGTTGAACTACAGACAACACGAGCCGTGTACCTCCTTCCTGGTGGAACGACTAGAACTGATCTGCTGTCGGACCCCCTCCGCCTAATAGGCGCTGCTCATGGGTTGTTTACATCTTTGGGTACGTTTGCTGACACCTCTGAGGAGTCAAAGGGACTGTGTCTGTGGTACAATATCCACAGTCGATGTCTATTTTCAGGAGTTCGCTATTTTTGACTTCATTAAAACAGCAAATACGAGTAGTTAATACTTTCAGCCAGAAGGCAAATACTTGTTTATAAATAATGATTAATGTATAATAAGGCGTCGCATAGCGACGGTGGAATTTTCTAAATAATGTAATTCGTCGTCTTTGGGCGGCAATATAAACAGAAAAATACGGATAGATATGCGATCCTTCACTATTTTGTTCGCTGGAGAACAAATGAAGCCTTGAGCGCTAAAAGACTTGTACTGTTTTTCTGTAGTAAGACTGACGCAGATTTGTGGCGGTCTGATCTAATTTTTTACTAAATAAATAAAAACGTGTTCCCTCTAAGTTTAAGTGAAGTGTAAGAAGAACTGTTATAACTTATCGTGACGACGCACGGGTGACTCAAAAGGACAATGGGTATATAAAAGAGCGCTCAATGGACATGATACGGACATAAAAATCTACTGTCATTGTAGTACTAACCTTAAGGTACGATATATGTTTTAGTTACAATAAATATTTGTTCTGGGAATACTGAATCATTTAGCAGTGCTCATTCCTATCATCTCCTCAGTATTATTTTCATTTTAATTATACAGTTTGCTAAGGTTACAGACACCAAGATCAGCAGTCCAATGTGCGTGTTACATTGATAAAAAGAAAACTGTTTTATCCCCTTCTTCCATCAGCTTTACTACTGAATTTCCCTTTTGTGTGATGTTACAGTTGTTTCTGCGCCCTTAAGGACTTTCTGATCCCTTAGGAAATTGTTTTGTCATAACAATAACTTCACAACCGGGTATGATCGTACCTACGATCATGAAGTAATTAGAAAGACGATAACGCAAATTCTTAATCAATAGCACGTTAGTTGTGACTGCCTCAAGCCACGCGAAACTGCAAGTAAAAACTATTCACATCTCATACTGCAATATTTTATGACAATGGTGAATCCATGATTCTTACGCCAATTGTGACTGATAAAACAGCAAGCGAAATTTCAATTTCCAACTTTCCACTGATTAACAACATCACTTTTATTTTGTAACATCACACTTGGCGCCCGAACAGGGACCTGACCAGAAATTAGTTCAAATTCTTGGAAATGTTTCTATGTGCTTTTGTTAATAAATGTTCTGTCGTTTCATGTACACATCATCTCTCTGTGAGAATGACGGAAAATATGCTGGTCAATAACGCAGTTTAATTACCGAGTGGAAGGAAAAGAAAAGAGACGCGAATTTGCTGAGACAACATTGCGGTTACCAAGCCATCAAAAAGTAAGTCAGAATTTTGCATACGCAGTGGTGTGCTTCAGTAGCAACGTTGCTTTTCCAAGTCGATCCACATTCTTTCTATCTCCTTCCCGCTATAGAAAATCTGCTTTTTTTTACCTTTCAAAGCAAAATTCTTCGTAGTCTGATAATAGAAATTTTTTTCCATTGTTAGAATAGCTGTATTATATTTTCAATATGGTGGATATTTTGTGCAATTTGCAGTGAAGAGCATCTTCATTCATTTGTCTGAAACGTTTAGGTTCCATCTTGTCTTCTCGCCAGATAGAATTTCATTTGTTGCTCACGCGAGAGCGGTGCTCTTAGTGGACTCACCACGTCACTGACAAACGACGAAAGCCTTTCGTAGCACGTGATTTACTGACGAAAGTGGCAGATAGTAAACAGAGACAGGGGACAACAGGAGACGGGAGTGAAGACGTTAACAGTATTCCATACCCTTTACGATCGCGAACGGTAGGTTCCCGTGTGGCAACTGAACTAACTGAACTAACTATGACTGTAACTGGGGAAAGTGACCCTAAAGTCCAAACTCTTCCCGCTGCAGCTACAAATGACCTCGGTGCGTTAATGGAAATGCTGAAACAATAGTTTGACGCAGTAAATGAAACTATAAAAACACAAAATGAGACTGTTAACGCCCAATTATAAGCTGCAAGCGAATCAGTAAAAACACAAAATGAGACTGTTAACGCCCGATTAGATGCTGTAAGCGAATCAGTAAAAACACAAAATGAGACTGTTAACGCCCGATTAGATGCTGTAAGCGAATCAGTAAAAACACAAAATGAGACTGTTAACGCCCAATTATAAGCTGCAAGCGAATCAGTAAAAACACAAAATGAGACTGTTAACGCCCGATTAGATGCTGTAAGCGAATCAGTAAAAACACAAAATGAGACTGTTAACGCCCGATTAGATGCTGTAAGCGAATCAGTAAAAACACAAAATGAGACTGTTAACGCCCGATTAGATGCTGTAAGCGAATCAGTAAAAACACAAAATGAGACTCTTAACGCACTATTAGATGCTGTAACCGAATCAGTAAAAACACAGCTAGGCACAATCAAAACGGATCTGCATAAAAAATTACGGCTGAATTAAATACCCATTTGGGTGAGGTGCAAACTAAGATCAGTGATCAAATTCAGAAAATGCAGAAACAGGTGAAAAGTGAAATAGCTGAAGTATCTGGAACATTAAACACAAAAATTCAGGCAGCTACCAAAGAAATAAACTCAGTTAGAAATACGGTATCTGACATTGAAGGTGCAGTAGAGGATCTGTCGAGGCACTCAATCAATATCGAAGAACAGGTTAAGAGCACCGTGAAAGCACACGCGGAGGCATTGTCGGAACACTACGGTGAATGGATAAAGGGTAAAGATATTTTTATCGAAAAGAAGGTCAGGGAGGAGCTCAGAGAGATTGTCAAGGATGTAACATATGAAATCTTAGCTGCTCCTGGTAAGTTGGGTGACACAGTGGTTTCTGAATTGGGACAGATTCGGACACTTACACGGGATCTTCCCGAGTGGAAGCATCAAGTAGTGGATGAGGTCAGAATGATGAGAAACTGGGTAGAAAATCCGCAAACGCATACGGAAACTATAGAGAATAACTCTACAGACGGTGACGAATGTCAGTCAACTCCTTATGGTTCACCGCCTGATTACATGCAAAACAACGATTCTGTTGAGCCTCGAGTGGGGAAAATAAATGATCCACCCACAATTGTGAGTTTAATGCAAGAGGAAAGTGTGATTAAGCATCGCACTTTTCCTGTTTTTCATCCGCATAAGCTAAAAATACACCCCATCGTGTTCCTAAAGAATTTTTCCGGCATCTTTCCCATGAGTTGGACAGACAGACAGGGTATTCAGTTCGTCACTGGCTTTATTTCCGGTGATGCAGCATTATGGGGAACGGAAATGGTAGACACGTGTAGGAATTATAAAGAGTTTGATAAAATGTTCTTGGAAAAATTTTGCAGTAATGGAGCACAGCAGAGATTAAGGAAGGAGGTGTATGGTGCGGAAATTTTTAATGAGAAGCATGGAAGTCTCCGGCGATACTTCGAGAAGTATCTAGCAAAAATTAAATTCTGGGATTCTCCGATTTCTTCCAAGAACGTAATTATGATTCTTAAAAGCAAGCTCCCTGCGTCTATTAGAGAGAAACTAGTAAATGTGTCCGAAGAAGACAGGGATGTATTCCTTTCTGTGCTGGACTCCTTAGATTTAATTAGGGAGGATGTGCGCTTCAAGGTTGGCAGCGGCAAATACTTCCCTGGCAGCCAGCAGAACGCATAGCACGCGGACAAGAATGCGCCGAAGGAGAGAGGGAGATACTGCGACCGCTGTTGCCAACCTGCCAGCCGTTATGAAAACGCAAACGGCAATAACTTTAAACGGAAGCAGAAAACCAATTACAGTAATCAGCAGAGATACCACCCAATTTACAAGCACCAGGTACAACATCAGTACGGAAACCCACCCTTTAATTCTGCGCCTGAGCAGTATGGAAATTCTCCGCAAACGGTTGGTAATTTTTCAAATGGGCCAGTGTACAATCAAAGTTATAGGTCGAAAAATAGCAAGTGGCATGGGCAAGGCACAGGCCACCCAGCACAACATCAGAACAACTTTTCCCGGGATAGAGGACCGTGGAACAATTTTCAAACGGCGCAAAATGCAAACTTTCCTTCACAAGGAAATGGTTTTGCCGGCAACCAAAAGATCGGGCGACATCATCCATCTCAAGTATTCTATTCACAAGTGAATACACCCAGTGGATTTTACCCCTTTACACCGGCATTTGTACCACATAACCAGCACCAATATGAAACGGAACAAACACTTAAGGCCATGAATGACAAACAGACTAAACATCCTGCGGAAAATTAGAGGCAGCGCCTTTCAGCCTCCTAGAGGTCGCTGCGAGTTCGAGTGGGAGTACTAACGAATCCTCTGATTCTGAGTATATTAACGTGATTCGGTACGACCATGAGACCCACTTACGAGATGACATTGCACCTGACAGAGAAGCTCAAGACATTAATAACGTTTATGATGAACAGGTCAAGGCTTCGATTAAGATTTCTATTGCCAACATTCCTGTCACAGCCATTGTTGATACAGGAGCAAACATCAATGTCATGTCATCATGCCTCCTCAGACAAGTGTCTTCTGTTTCAAAAGTTTTATCATTACCGATTCAGGGTTGCTCCATATCGGGAGCGATTGGTCCATTGAAACAGATAGATAGTTTACACAGCCTCAACTACAGATAGAATCTGTTTTGGTTTCTTGCTTCTTACGTACTGGAAATTTCCTTGTGTGAACTGTTAATGATAAGAATTGTGTTGAACAGCTCCCCGGACTACATGGTAACGGTTGCTACGTGGGAACTTTAACTATTAAATGTTAAGTATGGAAAAATTGTTTATAGTGATGGACATGAACTGATATTTCTTCAACAAGCTGTAGCAGGAAATTGAGGGTGCAGCAAGAATTTCAATTTAATTTTAAGTTAGTATAAAAAAAAGTGCTTGCGAGGCGATTGCCCGGAGCTATATGAATATGTAAAGGTGAGAAATAGAGGAGGATGCGTAAATAAGCACTTCTCTCAAGGTACAAGAAGATTTATAGGTTTATTTTTAGTAATGTAAGTACTTGAAGTTCTGTTGTAAAAGCCCAAATTACCTGCTAAAAAAATACATATTCAAAACGTCCAGACAGTGAACAGGAGTGGAGGAAATATTTTAGCTTAAAGTTCAGTTAAAGCGTACTGTTAAATGAGAAAACAAGTGGTAACCCACATGTGTTCACGCAAGGAGACAATAAGCTGTAGTCAACTAAGTTAGGTGAAATACAGTACAAATAGAGGCAAACCATGAAGCATCAATAATGTAATGTAAGTACTCCACGAGGCCATTAACTTCTATGAAAGTAGACTATTTCCCTGTGATCTGAGCCCAATCTAAAGAGTATATGAGGAATGTTAGCTGACGAATTGATTTCAGTAGAATCAAGGTACTAAACAACCACACAGCAAGCCCCTGTATCATAAATAAGTCCAAGTAAAGATCTTCAGAAGATTTGTAGTGTAATCTAGCGACCATTCAACACCCTAATTGAAGGCTAATCTAAAGAACAAGCAATGCAGTGATATTTAAACTTATAACTGACTATAACCAGAGTAAGACGTAGAAGTAGAAAAGCATGGTGTAATGAAAGAGGTTGAAATTTATATATGTGCCTATGTTTATTACGATAATTTTATTTACATGCAGATTTTATTGCAATAATGTCTTCTAAGATACTCCTCTTATGAAATCCATTTTCCTTGTGCCCGTTCCTTTTGATCCTGGTTCATTAACCCAGACCAAGGGTCGACTTGTTAAAGGCACGTGGGCTTGGAGGCAAAGCAGTGCTTATGAGAAATGAGACACGTAGCGCGATGAACTTCGCTAGCTTTGGTAATATTTATTATGGACAGGTTGCGTAAACGCAGTGAAATGTGGGTAATTCCATCCATGCGAAAAATAGTAGACACGCGTTACCCTATTTTTTTAAACAGAGAACGATTGCTGAGTACATGAAGTGAAGAGGGAGACCTATTGTTATCCAGTCTGCCCTCAAATATAAAAATTTTTGCAAGCACAAAGGAAAGCACAAAAGAAAGGGTTCGGCGTTAAATGCGTACTCGTTAAGTAGTAGATATGCTGCGTGGCAGCAGAAAATGATCTTGGGTGCACTAAAGAATAAATGCAACGAGTGTTGCGAATTCCGTAGTTTTCATAATGAGGAGATGAGCCCTTAAAAGAAAATTTCAAAGAATATTTTTAGATTCACTAGTGAAAGTAAACCTTGAGATATAAAGAGTCCATTCATAAAGCAGTTGTTCACTGAACTTAACAAAAGGAGTGACCATAAATTGTAAAAATTAGCTCGTAAGTGATCTGTTGTAAATAGTAGTATATAAGTCTTTCTGTACCAATGGAGGGAACCTGCAAAATTGATTGTTTTGTAAATGAACGCTATTGACGAAGGAACTGAGCACGAATGCTGTGTGAAGATGCGCACTAAAGTGCGACGTGCGTAATAAAAATAACTGTTCTGTGTGTATTAGGAGTAGTGTTATACTGCAAGTGTAAAAAGAAGTCAAGGCTACGACAACAGGTGCAACGCAAAGTTCAGTGTTGTTCTATGTGCAGCGACAGCTAAAACATTCGTCGTCACTTATCTGTGAGCCTCATGGGAGGCAGTTGACAGGGAAGTATGGAGGCAGCTTCAGTGTCCGGCTCCTTCGATGGAAAACGCGCGCGAGGTGTTTGTATCGATGCACTCGCGTGATACGAAGTTCACAAAAAAAAGAGCGATGGACAACCGGCAGCTCTGTTACAGCCTGAGCGCGAACGGATACTGAGTATTGGAGCTCACGCAACACTGTGCACCCGCTGTGAGAGGCTGACGTGTGGGTGACGAAACAATCCAAACTTTAAACTGCTAACCTCCATGACTCCAATCGTACATACTGGAGGAAAGACATTTGCACACTTGTCTGACTACATTTTCATACGTAAATTAAGCAATTTTCTTGAGTTGAAGTTAAGATGAGTGAGAAGTAGATTGTTAGATTACTCAGACCTTAAAGCCATTAACACCGGCATTCCTGAACACTGCTAAAATGAATTATAGTCCTGTCTCTTGACGGACAAAGAAAATGAATGTGCACTATAGGAAGACCCTGAACTCCAGACCAGTCCCGATCCTTAACCAATGTATCCAATAGGTTGTAAGTTATACTAATAATTTTCCAATTCTTCTGTTTCATATTGTAAATAAAAACCCGGGAAGCTACTTGAATTCCTGGCACCACAGTGGAAAGGACAGATATACTGCATGATGAACGCCGTAGCAAGCTAACACAGAAAGTGAAAGCATCACGGAGTTTAGTGCTACGCTATTAAACTGTAATTGAACCACAATGAGTCAACAGATGATCGAACATTGTCCACTCTAATTTAGTGAAAATAAGCACTCACTGTACTCATGTATTAGTTGTTAAGCTCAAGAGAATGTAATTTCTGGATTCTATCCCCTGAAGTGTGAAATGAACATTCACTTATTGTTATAAATATGCACATAAACGTTAATCTTGGTATTATGGAATGAAGTGACTGATGAGCAAAGAATGAAAAACTTTATTTTGAAAAATGATAAATATCTGATATGTGTTTATAAATGTAATTTCAGTTTATGTACTGAGTACGCCAGTAACATTATGTAAATGTCACACCAAAAATCATGAATATCTCATAAGGACATGAGGATCGAGGTAATCTTTCGGCATTCCCTCTCTCCTCATGGGAGGCAACGCGATATTCGCTATTTTTGACTTCATTAAAACAGCAAATACGAGTAGTTAATACTTTCAGCCAGAAGGCAAATACTTGTTTATAAATAATGATTAATGTATAATAAGGCGTCGCATAGCGACGGTGGAATTTTCTAAATAATGTAATTCGTCGTCTTTGGGCGGCAATATAAACAGAAAAATACGGATAGATATGCGATCCTTCATTATTTTGTTCGCTGGAGAACAAATGAAGCCTTGAGCGCTAAAAGACTTGTACTGTTTTTCTGTAGTAAGACTGACGCAGATTTGTGGCGGTCTGATCTAATTTTTTACTAAATAAATAAAAACGTGTTCCCTCTAAGTTTAAGTGAAGTGTAAGAAGAACTGTTATAACTTATCGTGACGACGCACGGGTGACTCAAAAGGACAATGGGTATATAAAAGAGCGCTCAATGGACATGATACGGACATAAAAATCTACTGTCATTGTAGTACTAACCTTAAGGTACGATATATGTTTTAGTTACAATAAATATTTGTTCTGGGAATACTGAATCATTTAGCAGTGCTCATTCCTATCATCTCCTCAGTATTATTTTCATTTTAATTATACAGTTTGCTAAGGTTACAGACACCAAGATCAGCAGTCCAATGTGCGTGTTACATTGATAAAAAGAAAACTGTTTTATCCCCTTCTTCCATCAGCTTTACTACTGAATTTCCCTTTTGTGTGATGTTACAGTTGTTTCTGCGCCCTTAAGGACTTTCTGATCCCTTAGGAAATTGTTTTGTCATAACAATAACTTCACAACCGGGTATGATCGTACCTACGATCATGAAGTAATTAGAAAGACGATAACGCAAATTCTTAATCAATAGCACGTTAGTTGTGACTGCCTCAAGCCACGCGAAACTGCAAGTAAAAACTATTCACATCTCATACTGCAATATTTTATGACAATGGTGAATCCATGATTCTTACGCCAATTGTGACTGATAAAACAGTAAGCGAAATCTCAATTTCCAACTTTCCACTGAATAACAACATCACTTTTATTTTGTAACATCACAAGTCCTTGGAACCGAGGTGATGCAAAACTTCTTTGATGTGTGTAAAAACATAACAGCTGGCGTCCCCAAGTCGGTCTGAAGATGGATGTACGCAAATTTTATGATGAGCTCTCCAGAGGAATTCAAAATCAATACAGGTGTCGGGTTTGGAAACTGTTAATTTATGGACCGTGTAAATACAGAAATCAGTTACTAACAATGTCATGTGATACAGTCTGTGTAATTGCATTAATTGGGAATAAAGAAAGCTGTAATTTCTTCCATACTAATTCTGAATTTGTGTGTTTCAATACTTTTGATCTCGTTTGTTTTTTCTGTCTGTTCTGGCGGAAATACAGACAAAAATTAATAAAATGCATCTGAAGATACTGTATCAAAAGAACCTCAGTCCATCGTCCTCATTCCATTACCCACTGTATATCAAGTCATATTGCGAAATTGTATTACACATGGAGAGTGTTATACAACTTAAGATACACTTTAAGCTTGTTAATCTCTTTTTAATGTTACTCGAAAGTCACTGAATTGGACAAATTGTCTTTCTGTATGAAATAATTCAAATATTTATGCTGAAGTTTGTCTTTTTTTAAGTAAATTGCTTGTCAGGTCAGCGACTCAAAGTAAGATAGTTTGTTTGACTGAACAAACTGCATTCCGAACCTGATTTCCACTTCTTTGCTTCATTAGGATGAAGTTCTTGACTTTGTGCATAAAGTTGGCTGTCTTTGGTATCAAAAGCGTGCACAGCAGAAACAAAGAATAGCTTTAAATACGTTGCAGAACCTAAACAGGGGTGCTTGTTAGTCACATGCTGATGCTTCCAACAATTGGATCAGCCTTGCGATCCAACATCCCAACGATATTCTGGCTTCCTCTTCGTCTAGATGTCTTGGCTCAAACTCGTCTATGGGTTGAACTGCACGTGTCGCATTACACGCCCTAAATTAGACACTTGTGGCCCTTTGGTTAAATTGTCTGGCTAACTGCAAGTTTGTGAAATACAAAGATAATGCAACATATAATAACTGTAATAATAATATCGGCAACTGAATTGATCAGCCATAAATGATTTAGGCCATACAGTTGCGATTTGGTTAGAATAATGTTTATTCAGAAAGCAAACTAATAGCGAAAGTGGTCGTATTTAGAGTTATTGTTACACTCGAGCACATAGCCGTTTGCCACAGTTCGATTGTTCACAGTCTCATCGCGAATTACAAGTCCAATACTCCACCTCGCTGACTATGCGGAAAGTTCGAGTTCACACCAGGTGCGGGCTGCTCACCGCGGTACCACACAACACGAAATTTTCAAAGCCGTTTCACTTCCTGGCTTCCTAAAGACCGACCGTCCACTTTTGCGTCTCCACCAGCACTTTCCCCTTTCCAGAATGAGATTTTCACTCTACAGCGGAGTGTGCGCTGGTATGAAACTTTCTGGCAGATCAAAACTGTGTGCCCGACCGAGACTCGAACTCGGGACCTTTGCCTTTCGCGGGCAAGTGCTCTACCATACTGGCAGAAGTAAAGCTGTGAGTACCGGGCGTGAGTCATGCTTCGGCAGCTCAGATGGTAGAGCACTTGCCCGCGAAAGGCAAAGGTCCCGAGTTCGAGTCTCGGTCGGGCACACAGTTTTAATCTGCCAGGAAGTTTCTCTTTCCCCTTTGATGTTACGACCTGAACTCTGCCCGTCTCCGACTGCGTTTCCCGCTCGCCAAAAATCTTCGCTCAACTGACTAGCGCAGTTCCCTTTCCTGAAGCCGTCCATCTGATATATATATATATATATATATATATATATATATATATATATGTGTGTGTGAAAGTTATCGACACGAAAATTAGTTTACTTTGGTTACTTTCATTCGCTTATGTCGCATGGTATTATATTTTGGAGTAACTCTTTGCATTCAAAACCGATATTTTAGGCTGAGAAACGGGCAGTTCGGGTAATAAGCGGTATAAGCTCACGAATCACTTGTCGACTCATGTTCACTAGTCTGCCCTCTCAATATATATACTATTTACTGTCGTTTAATGTTAACAGTATCAGCTTATTCCCAAGAATTAGCAGCTTTCGCTCCGTTAATACACGGCAGAAATTCAACCTGCATTTGGATCGCAGTTCCTTAACTCGTACGCAGAAAGGTGTGCAGTATACTGCTGCATCCATTTTCAATAAGCTACCAAAAGAATTAAAAAAAAATTAGCAGTAATCCACTCTCATTCAAATCAAAACTAAAGAGTTTCCTCTATTCTGTTGAGGAGTTCCTTAAAAAATTAAGCTGATTCCGATGTTGTATTGTTGACTGCATTTACTTAAACTTGTGGCTTGACTTTTTTGGGGTTCATAAACATTTTATTTTATCTGTTATTACTTTTTTGTTGTAATTTCATGCACTGACACGTTCCATGACCTTGTAGATTTGCTTCTCAATTTGGTCCTACGGAACAAGACGTGTAAGTTGAATGAAATAAATAAAACACATGCTCACAAATGATTGTTAAGTCTTAATAATCACAATATACAGTAATTGCACATTACTCCGTTTGTTTACATTAGCTTGACATGTTCCATTCACGACGTATAGGATACAACTGAGAAGCAGTCTTACAAAGACGAAGAGTGTGCAGCGTGTTACAGCCATTAGATGGCTCTTACATCGGTACCATAACACTGAAGCGGAAATTATATTTCTTTTCAGTAAAATTACATGCTTTTGTGAGTGGTCTTTAATGATACTAACGATTAGAAAACATTACTATATTTGTACACGAAACATTTTTTTTTTACATTATCACAATGCCCTTCACACGTTGTTATTATCACACGCACGAAAAGTATGTTTCGGTACTTAGTCTGCTGCAGTCTATTAACAACAAAGAAGCACCATACAAAACTTACGACACCGGAAGGACGATGCTCCGCAAGCCACCAAACACGAAGGCCATCACAAAAGGAAGGGAGGGACCCCTAGTCTTAAATTTTTGTTCCTGTATGTTCGGTCATAAATTCTGGAATGATATGCTGAACACAAAAATTTGAAAGCCTAGTTCATGGAAAGAGCATTTCTTTATGCATACACAGAATAGAGTCGATGACTTTGAAGACAAGTGCAGCGCAATTGACACTGGTGTTTTTGCTGTGCACGACAGTGGATTTTATAAGGCTGTAGGCGCAAGGAGATCTGACCTGCACAGCCAACGTCTGCAGCAGCCTCTAGCGCTGCTGTAGTAGCTCATTTTCTTGTACTGTCTGTTGTCAAACACAAGTAACAGATATAGGACCGTTTATCAAAAGAAGAATCTGCGCAGAAAGGCCGCTGAGTAGCAAACAGTTAGTGGTATAAACTTACAGTCAAAGAAGCTACTAATGTAAAAAATTTTGAAGTCATTTGTCTTTTCTTGAGCACACGTCATTTGTTTAATTAATTGATTTGTCTCCTTTCGTTGTCTCGGTGCTGGAGTGTTTGGATGTGTTGTACAAGGAAAATGATGTTAACAATAACATAATTTTAATTCAAATGTGGTTAAAAAATTTATTTAATCACATATTTCCTTTTTTGCGTTAAAGATATCTATTGAGTGTATCTGGAATAATCGGCCATATAAAAAGTAACCGGATTGTTTAGTGGTTAAAACGATCAGACACCAGTCACGCACATTCTCTTATTTTTCACAAATAACCTGCTTTCATACAAATTGAAGTCCGATTATAACATTTTATTGCATGAGGATCTCAATAACTTACACTGTCAAACGGTACTAAACAATGACAGGAACCACCGCTACACACTGGTCTGTTTTGAATAATAAGTTATGATCGAAACATTTCTAAAAGTTCATTTTAAAGTATCTTTTATATATTGACATTGACTTTCAGTCCCGTCGCTGTGGAAATGTGTCTACTCGATGCGACAACTTACAGATATGATAACTTTACGTAAATTTATATTCTCTGTAGTCGTAGTCTTCTTTAGAGATCAATTTTGAGCTCACTAAAAAATACAGACGTGAAGCTACGCTTCGAATGACGACTGTTACAAGACACACATGTAAAAGAACTGAAATTTTACGTATGAACTTGGAATATATGTCTTCTCTTTTTCATGTTTAGATATGTTGGTGTTGTTGTTGTGGTCTTCAGTGCTGAGACTGGTTTGATGCAGCTCTCCATGCTACCCTATCCTGTGCAAGTTTCTTCATCTCCCGGTACCTACTGCAACCTACATCCTTATGAATCTTCTTAGTGTATTCATCTCTTGGTCTCCCTCTACGATTTTTACCCTCCACGCTGCCCTCCAATGCTAAATTTGTGTTCCCTTGATGCCTTAGAACATGTCCTACCAACCGGTCCCTTCTTCTCGTCAAGTTGTGCCACAATCTCCTCTTCACCGCAATTCTATTCAATACCTCCTCATTAGTTATGTTATTCACCCATCTAATCTTCAGCATTCTTCTGTAGCACCACATTTCGAAAGCTTCTATTCTCTTCCTGTCCAAACTATTTATTGTCCATGTTTCTCTTCCATACATGGCTACATTCCATATAAATACTTTCAGCCGTGCGACTGCTACGGTCGCAGGTTCGAATCCTGCGTCGGGCATGGATGTGTGTGGTGTCCTTAGGCTAGTTAGGTTTAAGTAGTTCTAAGTGCTAGGGGACTGATGACCACAGCAGTTGAGTCCCACAGTGCTCAGAGCCATTTGAACCATTTGAAATACTTTCAGAAACGACTTCCTGACATTTAAATCTATACTCGATGTTAACAAATTTTTCTTCTTCAGAAACGCTTTCCTTGCCATTGCCAGTCTACATTTTATATCTTCTCTACTTCTACCATCATCAGTTATTTTGCTCCCCAAATAGCAAAACTCCTTTACTACTTTAAGTGTCTCATTTTCTAATTTAATTCCCTCAGCAACACCCAATTTAATTCGACTACATTCCATTATCCTCGTTTTGATTTTGATGATGTTCATCTTATATTCTCCTTTCAAGATGCTGTCAATTTCGTTCAACTGCTCTTCCAAGTCATTTGCTGTCGCTGACAGAATTACAATGTCGTCGGCGAACCTCAAAGATTTTATTTCTTCTCCATGGATTTTAATACCTCCTCCGAATTTTTCTTTTGTTTCCTTTACTGCCTGCTCAATATACAGATTGAATAACATCGGGGAGAGGCTACAACCCTGTCTCACTCCCTTCCCAACCACTGCATGCCTTTCAAGTCCCTCGACTCTTATAACTGCCATCTGGTTTCTGTACAAATTGTAAATAGCCTTTCGCTCCCTGTATTTTACCCCTGCCACCTTTAGAATTTGAAAGAGATTATTCCAGTCAACATTGTCAAAAGCTTTCTATTAAGTCTAATGGCTCTGAGCACTATGGGACTTAACATCTTAGGTCATCAGTCCCCTAGAACTTAGAACTACTTAAACCTAACTAACCTAAGGACATTTGTAAGAGGTCCATAATTAGAGAACTTGTTGCTAGCGCACTCGAGCTGATGTAATTTCGATGTATTGCTCACGCGCTGCCTGCGATATGTAAGCTAGAAGAGAATCTGAGACCAAAGAGTAGTATTGACGGCTGTAAGAACTGTGTAGCAGTAGGAGTAAGTTGTTGGTAGCGAGCTGTCGTGTCTGGCGTATCGTGTTGGCTGGGCCGGTCGTGTGCAGCGATGGCAGAGCCTGAGCGTTGTAGGATAAGGTAAAAGCAGCCTCGCGCATATGTAGTATTGTTACATCAAGTCACATGTAAATGTTTTTAAAAAAAATCTGTTAATAATAATCTTTCTCATAAAAAGTAACTTTTGACATTTATCGCAATTTAAAGAATTCACTAATTTCTCCAATCCTTAGCAATCCCGATTATTGAAAAGAAAAGTCAGTTCTTTCCATTTTTATAAGACAAATCTATCGGCCAGCATTGCACTTAGCTGCGCCAGGAAAATTTCTTACAGGAGCAGATATATACGCGTTATCCGGCGACGTATTAAGGTAAGATTTTTCAGCTTATTCAGAATGATGTATCAGGGCCATGACGCAGCATTGCTGACGTCCAAAATTTACCAGGTTAACTTGACTGTCAATTATTGACAGGTTATAGGTTTGTCACATCGTATTATATTTTGACTGTTGGGTAGTTACGCTAAATGAGAGTATTATTCATATTATTTTATTTTCTGTGGGGATGTTACACTATTTTATTTTGTTAGGAAGTTACATTATTTTATTTTGTGGGGAGGTTACACATTACACAACACCCAGCCATCACGAGGCAGAGATAATCCTTGACTCCGCCGGGAATCGAACCTGGGAACCCGGTCGTGGGAAGCGAGAACGCTACCGCACGACCACGAGATGCGGGCACTCTCTAAGTCTACAAATACTAGAAACGTAGGTTTGCGTTTCCTTAATCTTTCTTCTAAGATAAGTTGTAAGGTCCGTATTGCCTCACGTGTTCCAATATTTCTACGGAATCCAAACTGATCAGGACTTTTGTCAGGACTGGCTCTCCCAAGGCCGACAGTAGTGCTAATGGAATGTTGTCTACTCCCGGGGCCTTGTTTCGGCCCAGGTCTTTCAGTGCTCTGTCAAACTCTTCACGCAGTATCGTATCTCCCATTTCATCTTCATCTACATTCTCTTCCATTTCTATAATATTGTCCTCAAGTACATCTCCATTGTATAGACCCTCTATATACTCCTTCCACCTTTCTCTTTTCCCTTCTTTGGTTAGGATTGGGTTTCCATCTGAGCTCTTGATATGCATACAAGTGGTTCTCTTTTCTCCAAAGGTCTCTTTAACTTTCCTGTAGGCAGTAGTGAGATAAGCCTCTACATTCTTACATTTGTCCTCTAGCCATCCCTGCTTAGCAATTTTGCACTTCCTGTCGATTTCATTTTTAAGACTTTGTATTGCTTTTTGCCTGCTTCATTTACTGCGTTTTTAGTTTCCTCCTTTCATCAATTAAATTCAATATTTCTTCTGTAACCAAAGGATTTCTACTAGCCCTCGTCTTTTTACCTACTTGATCCTCTGCTGCCTTCACTATTTCATCCCTCAGAGCTACCCATTCTTCTTCTACTGTACTTCTTTCCCCCACTGCTGTCAATTGTTCCCTTATGCTCTCCCTGAAACTCGGCCCAACCTCTGGTTTTTCAGTTTATCCAGGTCTCATCTCCTTAAATTCCCACCTTTTTGCAGTTTCAATTTTAATCTGCAGTTCATAACCAATAGATTGTGGTCAGAATCCACATCTGCCCCTGGAAATGTCTTACAATTTAAAACCTGGTTCCTAAATCTCTGTCTTACCATTATATAATCTATTTGATACCTTTTAGTATCTCCAGGGTTCTTCCATGTATACAACCTTCTTTTATGATCCTTGAACCAAGTGTTAGCTATAATTAAGTTATGCTCTGTGCAAAATTCTACCAGGCGGCTTCCTCTTTCATTTCTTACCCCAATACATATGCACCTACTATGTTTCCTTCTCTCCATTTTCCTACACTCGAATTCCAGTCACCCATAACTATCAAATTTTCGTCTCCCTTCACTATCTGAATA
Organism: Schistocerca gregaria; assembly: GCF_023897955.1. NCBI lineage: Eukaryota > Metazoa > Arthropoda > Insecta > Orthoptera > Acrididae > Schistocerca > Schistocerca gregaria. The sequence goes on from NC_064920.1 coordinate 768,436,132, forward strand.
ATTTTTTTTATCTCATCATACATTTCATCAATTTCTTCATCATCTGCAGAGCTAGTTTGCGTATAAATTTGTACTATTGTAGTGTAAGTAGGCTGTTTAGGTTTTCTTATTGATAACGCCGCTTAGCGCTCGGTATGAAAAATCACTGGCTGTGCTGTGCTCAGTCTGTGTTTAGTTTGCATTGTTGTCTGCCATTGTAGTGTTGGGCAGCGGCAGCTGGATGCTAACAGCGCGTAGCGTTGCGCAGTTGGAGGTGAGCCGCCAGCAGTGGTGGACGTGGGGAGAGAGATGGCGGAGTTTTGAAATTTGTAAGAATTGGTGTCATGAACTGCTATATATATTATGACTAGTGAGGTAAATACATTGTTTTTTCTCTATTAAAATCTTTCATTTGCTAACTATGCCTATCAGTAGATAGTGCCTTCCGTAGTTTGAATCTTTTATTTAGCTGGCAGTAGTGGTGCTCGCTGTATTGCAGTAGTTGGAGTAACGAAGATTTTTGTGAGGTAAGTGATTTGTGAAACGTATAGGTTAATGTTAGTCAGGGCTATTCTTTCGTAGGGATTTTTGAAAGTCAGATTGCGTTGCGCTAAAAACTATTGTGTGTCAGTTTAAGCACAGTCGTGTACAATTGTTCTAAGGGGACGTTTCATATAGACCAGTCGTGTATAATTCTTCTAAGGGGACGTGTCATATGTCGACCCTTAGCCACGGATACCTCACTGGAATCTTCTGATTTTTTCTTGTAGTTTGTGTAGTTAGTGTAGCCTTTGTTTATTGCTAACGCGTAATCATAGAGAGAATTTCCTTTGTACTTGCAGTCTTTCATTGTTGTACAGTAAAACAGTTGTGGCATGCATGTAGATTTGCACCAAGTATTTCGCAACTGCGCTTGCAATTAACTAGATATTATTTTCAGTGCTATGTTAATGTGTTCTCTTTTTTTGTTCTTCAAATTGTGTTTTTCTGTGTTGTCGTGTGAAAAATTGTGACAATAATGGCGTGTGAAAAACGTAACACTAGGCTCCAAAGTAAACTGAGAAATGACAGTGAAGACGAAAGCAGTGTGTTAGCGTCACCATTTAATGAATTCACTAACGTTCAAAGTAGTAATTTGGTAATAGCGCATAGGGAAATGGAGCGGGCTGCAAATAATGGTGTAGGCAGTGAAATAATTAGTGAACAGGGAAGCATTATCGATCGATCGGTCGGCAACAGCTCGACTCAGGATTCCGAAATGACAGGACACAATCTTGCAAATACTGTAGATTCAGATTTTGCGTCCTCACCGTTTTCTCAAATAAATCAAGACACATTTTCTGCTTTTCAAAATGCGAATATTGCCGGTTCAAATGCACTGCCGAAAAGCACTGAGGAACATGTTTCAGACACCAGTGCACTGTTATTACAGTTAATGCAACAAATGGGACAAAGGCTACAAAAGTTAGACACAACGCTTGAACAAAATCAGAAACAAATGGGACAAAATCTTCAAAAGTTAGACACAATGGAACAAAATCAGAGACAAATACAACAAAAGCTTCAAAAGTTAGACACAATGGAACAAAATCAGAGACAAACACAGCAAAAGCTTCAAAAGTTAGACACAATGGAACAAAATCAGAGACAAACACAGCAAAAGCTTCAAAAGTTAGACACGATGGAACATAATCTTCAAAAGTTAGACACAATGGAACAAAATCTTCGAAAGTTAGACACCACACTTGAACAAACACGTGAAGATTTAACTACTGAGTTACATAACATTGAATCGAAATGCCAAAAAATCTGTAATGACATAAAAACACAAATTTGTGAGCATTTTCAACCTATTTTTTCGCGGCATGAAAATGCATTACAGAATCATGAAGCAGCCATAAAAGAACTGCAAACTATTGTTCGTGAAAATCACGACACCTTGCAAGCTAAAATGGACTCAGTTGCATCCACCGATTCGGTTATGCAACTTGCAAGAACTCAGGAAAACTTATTTAAAGGTCACAGTAGATTCTATTTCAACACAAATGGACACTCTGAAACTTGGTTCAGAAAAACACACTGAGGAAATGTGTTCACTATCGGAGAAAGTAGCCGAACTTTCAGATCAGTTCACTAACTTATCTGCAAAGGTAGATGATGATCTGAATGATACAGAAGAGTGCGAACAAATTAGGAAATTCAAACAAAATCAGAATCAAATTAATACACAACACCAAAGAGAAATCCGGGAAGTGCAAGATCAGCTGACACAGGTAATACAAGAATTACGTATTTCAGAGGACAGTCGCGCTCCAACACGGGAAGAGGGACTTAGAAATACGGAAAAGCCACAAAATAATAACACAGGGCATTTCGGAAATTGTGAAAGAAATTGGCAAGGTGCACCGAATTTTGAGATGGAACTGCCGACACGACGTAACAATGAACGTTATGCTACCCGGCGACACGATGATTTTGACTATAAGCTGTTCATTACTGCACGTAAATTCAAAACATTTAAGAATTCTGGCAACGACATTCATCCACAAGCGTGGGTCCATCAATTCTCTCATTGTTTTCCTCCCAACTGGTCATTAGAGCACAGATTAGAATTTATGTGTGGCTACTTGGGAATTTTATCATGCCTTCCTCTCAGCATATTGGTCTCAAGCTACACAAGACCAGTAAAACATAGCATCACAATGATGAAACATTTCGAACAATCTGAATTTTCCAGTCTTGTCAAATATTTTGAAGACATGTTACATAAGAATCAGTATCTTTCAAACCCATACAGCCCCTCAGAACTCATCCGAATTTGCTTAATCAAATTACCTGAACATTTACGACAGATTATTTTAGCAGGACGATGCAAAGACGACATTGAAGCTTTTCAGGGACTGTTACAAGAACTGGAAATTGACACTGACAATCGCGGAACGCGAAAACAGGAGCACAACAATTACAGGTCACACCTGTCACAATTCCGCGATGACAGAAATAATACACGACAAGGCTATTCGTACAACGTAAATCGTGACCAAAACAGACACCACCCGTATGACAACCGTTGGCAGAGTAGTAATTATTACAGGGAAAGATCACCTCTCCGCGGTAATGACTATCACAGAGACAATCAGAGAAACAGACAATATGGAAACCAAAATAATTATTATCAAGGGAGACGGAATAACTTAAGACGCAACGGTCCACCAAGCCGTTACGATTCTGGGAGAAATTCTCGACCACATGATCGACAAACAAGAAACTTTGTAAACTACCGACAGAACGACAGACCTGAATTGCATCAGAACTGGCTGGTTTCCTACAGAGCTGGGCCCTCTCGGCAAGGTGAAATTGTAGAAGTTAGGTCTCCTAATCCTAATAACGGCGCGCGCCAACAAAGAGACAGACAATGACTCGCACTGCAGGCAGCCGCGTGCGCCGGCGGCCTCAGAGAAAAATGACATAGGCGCTAACCTTGAGAAAAATTCCAGTATTCTTTACCGACGTATACCGCATGATAACTGCGTTCAAGTTAATTCTAAGCACTAGGAAAAGTAAAGGATTGCACCACATTTCACATGTGAAACAGTTTATTGAAAGATAATCTGCTTTTTAATGTAGACTTTACCGTAAAATTTATCACTTCACGCTACTAGTACAATCTGTCACACTGAGAAACTGTTAACATGCAACAATGTTTTGAAGTTAACTATCCAGTCTAGAACCTAGGGAACATATTAAACAGTATTTACGAGTGAACTGTTATTGTGAACAGACGACACAATGTTATTGTATGTGTACATTCTTGCTTGTTAGTTGCACGATTACGTAACGGCTATAAGGCTTACATACTTAGAACATACACTGCTAATGAGATTCTAATGCAACATTTTGGTTTACTTGAAAAGACATTCTTTATTTGAAGTACTTTCTGTGGGATTAAAGATGGCTTAGCATTTGGTTTCTTTGACAGCTACATGATCATATCATGACGCTACGAATCTGCGACACAATTTACATTGTTGCTTTGCAGTGTATCTGTTTTTCTGAATTCTTCTGGGAAGTAAAACATGTTTTAGTAGTAACTTTGTGGTATAGCTACAATGAGAGAGCCTTTTCTGTAGCACAACAATATGTTACAGTACAGTACTTACTTCATCACGGCAATAAGCGTAGTAACTACGATATCTATACGCAAAGCATTTCACTTTTGTTTATCATGAGGTAAGTACATTGACTTCTGTAGAACTTAGCTTTCGGAGGACGATAACTACGACACTTCCACAGAGATTATCTTACAACACGACGCACAGTTAAGCGCTACAGTACACGTATTTGAGTGATTAATTTTGTATTGAACCATTTATTTTTCAAGATATTTGAATTACAAAGAAAGTTTTTCGTGATACATTTCATTCCATTGCTGTAATCTGTAACACCTGAGGATATAATTACATTAATCCTCAGGGGGATACACGTCTACTTTGTGTACCATGTGTTTGGCAAGCACAAGGAGCCCTAGCTAATATGGTATTTGCTTATACAACTTTACACATCGGTACCATATTTCTCTAACACACAAATTACACAGCTATCTGATCATTTAACTGAGAGAGACAAACATTTACTTTACTACATCAGTGACAGATGTTTACGTAATTACACAGTTGGATAACTTCACACTTACGAAATTGTATTTTGTCTGTACTTTGTGAACTGTTCATATTTTTTCAGAACCATTGTGATACTATGAGAGCTTTGAATGATGTATTTGGTATGGGGTCATGATTTTTAAAGTACGTTTGAGGTAGATGACGTTTTTGACATGAGCACAGATTTTTTTTAGGTTTTGAAATAGGAAGCCACGACGATTTTGAGATTTAGCTGAGTTTTTATGATGTTATTATGATGATGACAATGTGTATTATGCTGTTGTGGTATGTTTATGATCAATAAGCTGATGGTATAAGAGTTATTTGATTATGCTACGTATCTGTTATGATGAAATATTGAAGAAGTGTCTACGAATAAGGTAAGGAATAATGAGTAGTGGTTAGGGACTCTGGTTTGTGAAAAAGGTTGTTGGAAACCAAGAATCGTACTTCAAGAGTTATGAAATGTATGTAAATGTGTGAATGTATTACAATGCCGACGAAAATTTTTTGGACACTCTTATATTTATAGGATTTTATTTTCTACACATTTATAACGCAAATTCTCAACCTGTGAAAATATTTTTATAAGAGACTGTCACTGTAGCGGAAACTGCTGTCGTAAATACTTCGGTAAGAAAGTTAAGTGACTACCTGCACGTAATGCGTCGTGGGCACCCAGCTGCGCGACAACCACCTGACAAAAGAAAGCCAGTGTGTGCCTGTCAGAGACACAGGTGAAAAAAAAGGCCATTATCCTCGGTATTGACATTCCTTTGTAGAAAGCATCGTAAATACGACACCCTCAAACTTGAAAACATGATTACACTGTGGAGTTCTTAATTTATGATATTTACTGAAATGAAATGATGAGAAACGTTTCATGTCTATTGTCTTGCTAGCTGGAAGATTGTTCACTGCATTATGAAGTGCTTTATGGCTAGCGAATGACGTTTCACGCCTTGCTTTGCCTATTTTGTTTAATATCTAGTTTCTTGTTGCAACGCAGCATTGTTTAAATTAAAATTTAATACATGTACTAATATAACTACTTTCTGTCTGCAGACCCAGTAAAGAATCATTTTATGATTTACTTTCTTGGAAAAGAGAGCACAAATAGACATTTCCCTTCACGGGAATTGCAAAAATAATTTTTTTACGATTTGGTAACTTATCTGCTAGCGTATGTTCTCGTGATGCATCACTCTAGTGTTAAGATGTGACATAGGTATTAAACATTTTTACTGTAATATTTTTTCTGCTTCAGCTTTGTCATGTTTAGATATAAATTATTACATTTATTGCTGCTCGCTATGCTTACTTGCATTTTTTTGTCATTGCTGTTTGTATTAATTGTTTTGTGCTGCTGCTGCTGCTGCCTTGTCCCTTAGTTTAGCTTTAAGTTAGCTTAAGAGGGGGTAGACTATATAAGAAACTAACTATGATGAATTGGAAGAAAAGCATTGAGAAGCTTTAAGAAAATGGTTTGGCCAAAAAAGTAGTGTACAGTGGAGAAAAACTATTTTTGAAAGAGGATGTGAACAGAATACAGAAAGCAGGTTTACATAGGACTTTTTGGGAATAATGATAAACTAAGGGAGATCTCTATGAAAAATACTGCAGTAAAACAAACCCTGTCCTTTCCTTTCGTATTATCCCTCTATGTGTTTATGTACCCTTGTGTATTTGTCTTTTTCCTTTCTTTATGTGTTTAGCTAATAAGATTTATGTTGTAGAATTTTTCAAATACTATGTTATTTTCTTTGTAAATATGTTCAGACATTATTTATTGTGTTTTGTTTTAATGCTCATGTGTGAAGTTGATGTTTCAAAAGTTATTCTGATCTTTTATGTATGTACTTACGTCATAATTTTTGTAACACTGATGTATTTGTTATTTCGATTCTTTTGTAAAGCCTGTATTACTGCAAAAGTTATCTGTATTGTTATGTTCTTTAAAGATGTATTTTGTACCTTTGTTATTGCATTCTTATGTTATAAAATTGTAATTGACACCAGTTCATCAAATTAAGTAACTTGTAAATTACATTTCACTGCACACGTTTCTGTTGGTCATAGTATATGGACAATATGTGAGAAATAGGGACTGATAGTGTTTGCACGTGTGTTAATAATTCAGCAAGGGACTGGATAACAGCATTGCTGGTTCTAAGGACATTTCAAAAACAATTTTTCTGAGTGCACAAGTGGTGGTTATGGACTTGTTATATTATCCGCAAGACTCTTCAATGGTGATTGTGTGCCTGCACAGTCAAACAGATGGCTGCTGGCCATCTCTACAAGGACTACAGTGGGTCTACACCTATGATGATCCACCAATACCATTATTTCTACAAGGACTGCAATGGGTCTGCACCTCTGGTGGCCCACCAATACCGTAATCTCTACCAGGACTACAGTGGGTCTGCTCTGTGATGACCTACCTACCGATAGTCTTCAACGTCGACTGACTCTGCTGTGGGTTTGCTCTGTTGTGGCCCATTACCTGTCAGCATGTCAAGAGTCAGCACTGTCTTTCTGTTGGAAGAACAACACTACTTCTTCAAGACTGCATGGAAATCCTCTACTTCCGTGTGCATTTTCTTTTACTACTCAGACTTTGAGAAAAACACTGCAATTTTACTTTGATGAATGATCAGGACTGTCTTTATGGACTGTGAGAAAATTTTAACTTTTGACCAACATTGTATCGATAAGTGTGTGCATTTCATTTCTTTGTCATAGCAATTATGAAAAATTTTATCAAATCATTATTGGCCACTGCCCAAAACAATTTGTAAAAATTTTTTGTGGGGAGCATGGGGGCTATGTAAGTAGGCTGTTTAGGTTTTCTTATTGGTAACGCCGCTTAGCGCTCGGTATGAAAAATCACTGGCTGTGCTGTGCTCAGTCTGTGTTTAGTTTGCATTGTTGTCTGCCATTGTAGTGTTGGGCAGCGGCAGCTGGATGCTAACAGCGCATAGCGTTGCGCAGTTGGAGGTGAGCCGCCAGCAGTGGTGGACGTGGGGAGAGAGATGGCGGAGTTTGGAAATTTGTAAGAATTGGTGTCATGAACTGCTATATATATTATGACTAGTGAGGTAAATACACTGTTTTTTCTCTATTAAAATCTTTCATTTGCTAACTATGCCTATCAGTAGATAGTGCCTTCCGTAGTTTGAATCTTTTATTTAGCTGGCAGTAGTGGTGCTCGCTGTATTGCAGTAGTTGGAGTAACGAAGATTTTTGTGAGGTAAGTGATTTGTGAAACGTATAGGTTAATGTTAGTCAGGGCCATTCTTTCGTAGGGATTTTTGAAAGTCAGATTGCGTTGCGCTAAAAACTATTGTGTGTCAGTTTAAGCACAGTCGTGTACAATTGTTCTAAGGGGACGTTTCATATAGACCAGTCGTGTATAATTCTTCTAAGGGGACGTTTCAGTAGTAGGTGTGGGCTTCGTGTCTATCTTGGCCACAATAATACGTTCACTATGTTGTTTGTAGTAGCTTACCCGCACTCCTATTTTTTTTATTTATTACTAAACCTACTCCTGCATTACCCCTATTTGATTTTGTATTTACAACCCAGTATTCACCTGACCAAAAGTCTTGTTCCTCCTTCCACCGAACTTCACTAATTCCCACTATATCTAACGTTAACCTATCCATTTCCTTTTTTAAATTTTCTAATCTACCTGCTCGCTCCGATCCGTAGAACGCCAGTTTTCTTTCTCCTTCCCTACCAAAGTTCCCACATGTTCGTTCCATTGCATACTGCTTTACGGCGTTAGGCCCAGATATTTAAACGACTTGATTGTGTCAACCAGAACTCTAATAATACTATATCCGAATGTTACAGGTTTGTTTTTCCTACTATTTCGCATTAACTTAAATTTTTCAGCATTTAGTCCTCTTGAGTAGTCCCCGCCCGGAGATCCGAATGGAGGACTATTTTACCTCCGGAATATTTTAACAAGAGGACGCCATCATCATTTAACCATACAGTACAGCTGCATGCCGACGGGAAAAATTACTGCTGTAGTTTCCTCTTGCTTTCAGCCGTTCGCAGTACCAGCACAGCAAGGCCGTTTTGGTTATTGCAACTACTGAAAAGGCTGCTGCCCCTCTTCAGGAACCACACATTTGTCTGGCCTCTCAACAGATACCCCTCCGTTGTGGTTGCACCTACGGTACGGCCATCTGTATCGCTGAGGCACGCAAGCTTCCCCACCAGCGGCAAGGTCCATGGTTCATGGGGGGAGGGTTTAGATATATAAAGTACAAAGGGGAAATTTACAATGCCTGAAGGAAAAGAAAATTAAATACCTGATTGTTAAACATGCTGTCACGAAATAGCAAAAACTTTGAGGGAGATTTCGAATTACGAAAATTTTTTGAATAAAAACTTCCATCACTAAAATAAAGATAAGGATGTCATTGATCTACTTCATATCGCTGTAATCGTAAGACATTACAGTAGATGGTGCATCACAAAATATTATTTTTTTCAGTTTTAACGTTTGAGGAGTTTAAATTTATTAATTAAAAAATTACATTGTACTTAAGAATCGTGTATACAATACAGTTGACTTGGTGTGGCTCAATGCTGAAATGTCATTTTTAACTTGTTTCGTAATGCTGCACAATTCATTTTGCAATTTCATGTCTTGAATTATTATTATTGACCACATTCTTGTTGCACTGGTTTAACGAAAGCGAAGTTCTTTTTAAACATAAATTTTAATTAATGTCTGCGGCACAGTGATATCTAGAAAACGCGTAAAAATGGATCCTGTAGATAACACTGAGACGGAATCCTGTGGCACAGGCGGAAATAGATGATACAACAGTTGAGAATATAGGCCCCAACTCAACAGAAATGGAAACAGAAGCACTATCAGACACAAAGGAAGATATTTCCCAAACGAGTAAAATATGTGATCTATTTACAGAATTATGTCTAAAACTTGCAATTATACTACACGTACGCGATAAGGAATAGGATGCGAAGATGAATGAGCATGATAAAGAATTAGCTGCATGAATGGAGCCACGTGATGAATAATTTTCTACTGAAATAAGCACTAGTTTTACGAGTATTTCAACTGAAATTTGGAGACTGAAGTAAGCCTATGAAGGAATACCCAAAGTATTACAAAACTATCGGATGATGTGAAATCTCTTTAGATGGCACAGACGACAATAGAAAACACTGTTCGCCAGACGTCAGTAAAGGTTGATAGTACAGCTCTTGAGCAAAATGCATTGTTAGAAAAGCGTTTCGAACCCCAAGAAAAAATACTTTAGGATGATTCTGTAAAGTGGATAAATGAAAGAAAATGGTTCAAATGGCTCTGAGCACTATGGGACTCAACTGTTGTGGTCATCAGTCCCCTAGAACTTAGAACTACTTAAACCTAACTAACCTAAGGACATCACACACATCCATGCCCGAGACAGGATTCGAACCTGAGACCGTAGCAGTCGCACGGTTCCGGACTGCGCTCCTAGAACCGCGAGACTACCGCGGCCGGCGATAAATGAAAGAAATTCACGAAAACTCATACACAGAATTGAAGGCCGCAGTACAGTGAGTTAGCGCAGAAGTATCACTGGAACAAGGCACTACCAGTGAATATGTTAACACGATTTAAATAAGATGTAAACTGTTTCAACGACGGAATCACTGATTGGCGGGAAAATATAGCTACTCAGATGAATTATTTAAGTTGGGAATTGTCAGCAGTTAAAAGTACTGTTCATGGCGCACTGGCTTTGCTCAGTCAGGTGAGATGCATACCGCCACAGGGCAATACAATAGAGCGTACAGAGACAAAACAGGCCAGTTTAACCTATTAAATAGTCACTCAGCTTCTAATATGGTGGCGGTATACACTCTGTCTCCAATACTTATGGAGGAGAGCTTGCGGAAACATCGGCAGTCTTAGGTCTTTACTACCGGAAGGAAATCACCATACCGAAAAGAAATTACGTCATCGTATACATAAAAAGCTTTAATGTGTGCGTCTTAAAATTTGGACAGAGGAAAAAAAGACTTAATAATACAGCCTACGTCCAGAGAGATGCAGCAATTTGGGCAACACAAACCGATCGAGTACTGTGAAACTTATGAGCTACTGGAAAGAGACGCCCTGACGAAAATTTGGTCAACCTGTGTTCAGGGACGACTTCATTGAGAGTATATAATAGTAAGCAGGTAACTTGTGTAAATACATTAAGCGTTATCTCAATAAGAAGTGATATTGGTTTGAGTCCATTTTGCAGAGGAACATAATGAGAGTACTGAAAGCCAAGTCGCCGATAAACATTAGAGAGAAGCTGGTGTGGGTACACGATATAAATTAAGAACACTTTGTGTCTCTGTTGCAATCAATAAATTTAATACGTAAGGATTCGAAAGACAGTGGTGGTAATAATGTGAGACAATCCACTTCATCCGACATTCAGTCAAACAATCAGGTCATGGATGGTGATTATTGCTGCCACGGCACAGTTCCATCCCACAAGACCGGAGCCTGAACAATAATTCACTGCCCTTTAACAGGTACCGACGACAGGCAATCCATCAGTCAGTATGCAAATAAATGGGGTACCAAAATGGAGTACCACATGTCAATAATTACGAGTAATACAGACACGTAAAAGGTATGTGTACTTCACACCAGTGCGACACAAAGCTGGCAACCACAAAACCACGTAATAAGAGTAATTTAGGTGTAAGACATTATCTCTTAAATGATATGTCAATGTACCGAGAATATAGAACAATGAATTTTAATTTATGCAATGTACTGTACATAGTGTAGTAATCTTAGTTCAAGTTGGTAAACTACATACGAAGATGTGTTTAACTGATGATTAATTTCTTTGCCTAAACAAGCAACAATTTCAAGCTAATTAGTGGAATCTAACAAAAAATTGAGGATATTTGTTTCACTTTTGTACCTGCATTGCTTGTATGTACATACAAATAACTAAGAAGAAAAACATTTTTAACTTCAGTGCAGATGTTGCACACAGATTGTATTGGGAGTTTAACTGTATATAATTTACCACTGTAGCAGAGAGGTGTGAAGACTTATAATATAATGTCATGGTGTCATGGTTGACAGCACATGAGTTTCTATGAAGCATAAAGAATAATAAACTGTGTTACACGGTTCCCTCAGCAAAAGAGTGTCAGTAGTAAGAACTATGCAACTCCATTGTTGTGACACTTAACAACTTTCCTTTCGTTTATAACTACGTATATGTACACTGAATGGAAAAATCACAACACCAAAAAATAATATAAGTAGAGTAGTGAAGTTTCCGGAACACATTTGTCTAGGTAACATATTTAAGTGATTAACATTTCAAGATCACAGGTTCATGTAGTCGAGAGATAAGCGATTGCAAATGTGAAATGCTGGTGTATTAATAACCGGTATAATCACCAGAATGGTTCTGGTGAATGCAAGCACGCAAACATGCATGCCAAATGTCACTTTGTGGTATGCAGTTCACGCCTGTTTCACTAGGTCGGTCAGTAAAGTCACGGTTAATGCTGGCTGTGGATGACGTTGGAGATGTCGCCCCATGATGACCCATACGTGCTCTATTGGTGGCAGATCTGCTGATCTTGCTGATCAAGGCAACATGTCAACAGTCTTTAGAACATGTTGGGCTACAACAGCGGTATGTGGGTGAGCGTTATCTTGTTGGAAAACACACTGTGGAACGCTATTCGTGCGTGACAGCACAACAAGTGTACTGTTTTGCAGTGCGTGAGATAGTCACAAGAGAACTGTTGTCATACGATATCGCACCCCAGACCATAGCTTCAGGTGTAGGCTCCGTGTATGTAGCATGCTGGCACGATAGTTGCAGGCTCTCAAGTGGCCTCGTCCAAACCAACACACGGTTATCAGTGGCACCGAGGCAGAACCGGCTTTCATCAGAAAACACTACTGACCTCTACCCTACGTTCCAGTACGTTCTCGCTCAACACCACAGAAATCGCATATAGCCGCGGTTTGGGGTTAGCAGAATGCACGCTACAGGGCCTCTGGTTCGGAGCTGTCCTTCAAGTAGCCGATTTATAACGGTTCGTTGTGTCACGTTGGTGTCAACTGCTACTGTGTTTGCTGCTTCAGGTGCAGTACTATGCGACAGAGCCACACACCGAACATGATGGTCTTCTCCCTCGGTAGTGCCACCTGACCGTCAGAAGTCCGCTCTTCCTGGGACCGTACATTCTCGTGACCACCATTGCCAGCTATATTCATACTCAGGTGACAGACTGAATTAGTTCTTAATATAGTCCATAGATCATGTTTGCTATAAAAAATATGACGTGGAATGTCTCAGAAGAACAGACACAGAACATACCCACGCAAAGTATTTATATGGCCGCATCATGGACATTTACAATTTTTTTCCGAAAAGTGATTGATCGTTTCTGCTCAAGAATTCCGGTATAGAAGGAGTTGTCAAGGAGAAACATCTGTAGTTCATATTACAAAAAGCACTTCTGCTGTTAGATATTTTAATTTCATGATAAATCGTCAAAGAATTTTGCATCTGCATATTCTTTTTGTGCCAAAGTTAAATATGTTAGAGAGCAATGTAGATGGTTTTTCCTTCTACTGTAGAACTTTTGAATATCTCTGTTACTCTCAATCTCAGTTGGATTGTTTTTAAGAAATTTCGTAACTGTATGAGTGCACGGTGAGGCTGCTGATAATATTCTACGCTGCAAAATATACCTGTGTGAAATCCACAGATAATTCTAATTATTTTCTTTTGCGCAATGAATCTTTTTCTGTAAGCGTTGAGTTGCGCCAGAGTATTACCCCATACGATATTAGTAAAGTAAAGGGTGTAAAAACTACGTTAACTTACTGACTTATAGATCCCCAAAGTTGGGAAACGTTTTAGGAGTTCTACCATAAGGCTTCTCCAGTTTAAATTTTCATTAATATGCACATGAATTTAGAACCTTCTATTCTATTCATTATTTCTTATTGACATATTACACTAGTGGCCATAATATTCCTACACCAAGAAGAAATGCAAATGATAATCGGGTATTCATTGGACAAATATATTATACTAGAACTGTTATGTGATTACATTTTAACGCAATTTGGGTGCATAGATCCTGAGAAATCAGTACCCGGAACAGCCACCTCTGGCCGTAATAACGGCCTTCATACGCCTGGGCATTGAGTGAAACAGAGCTTTTATGGCGTGTACAGGTACACCTGCCCATGCAGCTTCAACAAGATACCACGGTTCATCAAGAGTAGCGAGTGGCGTATTGTGACGAGCCAGTTGCTCGGCCCCAATTGACCAGGCGTTTTCAATTGGTGAGAGATCTGGAGCATGTGCTGGCCAGGGGAGCAGTCGAACATTTTCTGTATCTAGAAAGACCCGTACAGGACCTGCAACATGCGGTATGCAGTATCCTGCTGAAATGTATGGTTTCGCAGGGATCGAATGAAGGGTAGAGCCACGGGTTGTAACACATCTGAAATGCAACGTCCACTGTTCAAAGTGCCGTCAATGCGAACAAGAGGTGACCGAGACGTGTAACCAATAGCACCCCTTACCATCACGCCGGGTGATACGCCAGTATGGCGATGACGAATACATACTTCCAATGTACGTTCACCGCGATGTCGCCAAACACGGATGCGACCATCATGATGCTGTAAACAGAACCTGGATTCGTCCGAAAATATGACGTTTTGCCATTCGTGCACCCAGGTTCTTCGTTGAGTACACCATCGGAGGCGCTCCTGTCTGTGGTGCAGCGTCAACGGTAACCGCAGCCATGGTCTCTGAGCTGATAGTCCATACAGCTGAAAACGTCGTCGAACTGTTCGTGCAGATGGTTGTTGTCTTGCAAACGTCCCCATCTGTTGACTCTGGGATCGAGATGAGGCTGAACGATCCGTTAGAGCCATGCGGATAAGATGCCTGTCATCTCGACTGATAGTGATACGAGGCCGTGGGATCCAGCACGGCGTTCCGTATCACCGTCCTGAACCCACCGATTCCATATTCTGCTAACACTCATTGGATCTCGACCAGCGCGAGCAGCAATGTCGTGATACGATAAACCGCAATCGCGATAGGCTACAAGCCGACCTTTATCAAAGTCGGAAACGTGGTGGTACGCATTTCTCCTCCTTACACGAGGCATCACAACAACGTTTCACCAGGCGACGCCGGTCACCTGCTGTTTCTGTTGAGAAATCGGTTGGAAACATTCCTCATGTCAGCACGTTGTAGGTGTCGCCACCGGCGCCAACCTTGTGTGAATGCTCTGAAAAGCTAATCATTTGCATATGAAAGCATCTTCTTCCTGTCGGTTAAATTTCGCGTCTGTAGCACGTCATCATCGTGGTGTAGCAATTTTAATGGCCAATAGTGTAGTTACGAAATGATCGACTATGCATTCACTGCAGTAAAATTTATTGCACATATGCATTTATGTTAATTCTACACAACAGCTTTTACCCAAAAGCGAGATATTTTTGGCAGTACAAATCTAAATGAGCTGTGGTTGTTTCAAAGTTTTGTGCAAAACTTGTCCGCAACTTTCAGAAAATAACATCATTTATTATTTACCCTGTTCTCGCTTCTTTGCTTTGCTTCACAAAATTTTGTATTATCATCTGAAAATAGGATTCTGAATCCGTATTAAAATAAAGTAGCAGATCGTTAACATAAAGGAAAACATTTCTGCGCCACTGATTGAACCCTCTGGGACTCCCCTTGTAATTTCCATCCACGATAATGATGTGGGGTTCTTCTTTGTATTACACAGACCGTCTATTCTGTTTGTTAAATAAGAACTAAATCAAGCATAAGCTGAACTACATATTCCATAAAACCTTAACTTCTCTGATAGAACGGATGTGAAATTGAGAATTTGATCACGAACTGCGCTTGTATCTTGCTCCCTAAGTGAATTGTTGGTTTTCTCTACGCCACTGACGCCTGCTGCGGCTCCTTGACAAACGTTTTTCAAGTAAAAAATATTGTAGCGCGTGATGGCAGAATCGTGAAGGTTACTCAGGAAGCAAGTATCGGGAGCGCCGTTATTACCAGGGCACGAAACTACAAGGCGCTGCCGACTGGCAGAGACAGCGTAATCGCCTGTTGCGAGGTACGACTCGACCCTTATGGCGCCTTCCTCGTTCAGTCGCTCTGCGCTCCTACTGGTGGCGGCGATGCTGGCGCTCCTCGTGGCTGCGGGAGAAACTCTGCAAGCCAGGCAGCCTGGAGTGGTGAGTATGATCACATTAGAGTTGTTGTTGTTGTTGTTGTGCTCTTCAGTCCAGAGACTGATCTGATGCAGCTCCCCATGCTACTCTATCCTGTGCAAGCTTCTTCATCTACCAGTACCTAATGCAGTCTACATCTTTCTGAATCTCCATTGTGTATTCATCTCTTGGTCTCCCTCTACGATTTTCCCCTCCACGCTGCCCTCCAATACTAAATTGGCGATACCTTGATGCCTCAAAACACGCTCTACCAACCAGTCACTTCTTCTCGTCAAGTTGTGCCACAAATTCCTCTTCTCCTCAATTCTATTCAGTACTTCCTCATTCATTGCATGATGTGCCCATCTACTCTTCAGTATTCTTCTGTAGCACCACATTTCAAAAGCTTCTGTACTCTTCTTGTTTGGACTATTTATCGTCCACGTTTCGCTTCTATACGTGGCTACACTCCATACAAATACTTTCAGAAACGACTTTCTGACACTCAAATCTATACTCGATGTTAAAAAATGTCTCTTCCTCAGAAATCCTTTCCTTGCCATTGCGAGTCTCCATTTTATATCCTCTATACTACACTCGTTCGTCCTCTGCTAGAATATTGCTGCGCGGTGTGGGATCCTTGCCAGGTGGGATTGACGGAGGTCATCGAAAGGGTGCGAAAAAGGGCAGCTCGTTTTGTATTATCACGTAATAGGGGAGAGAGTGTGGCAGATATGATACGCGAGTTGGGATGGAAGTCATTAAAGCAAAGACGTTTTTCGTCGCGGCGAGATCTATTTACGTAATTTCAGTCACCAACTTTCTCTTCCGAATGCGAAAATGTTTTGTTGAGCCCAACCTACATAGGTAGGAATGATCATCAAAATAAAATAAGAGAAATCAGAGCTCGAACAGAGAGGTTTAGGTTTTCGTTTTTCCCGCGCGCTGTTCGGGAGTGGAATGGTAGAGAGATAGTATGATTGTGATTCGATGAACCCTCTGCCAAGCACTTAAATGTGAATTGCAGAGTAATCATGTAGATGTAGATGTATATGTACTTTAAGTGTCTCATTTCCTAATCGAATTCCGCACATTAGAGTATGAAATGAATTACATGCAACAAAATGAAATGAATGAGTCACTGTGATGAAATCGAGGAAGCTGCAGTGACATGAAATGATATCAGAGAAGACAGTTCAGATATGCAGAGCCTGCAGTGCAATGAACGCAGGGTGAACGTAAATAAAACCGACAAACTGCAGGGACCGATTCATCATTGAAAATGGAGAAAGATAAGTCCTTTGAACAGGTATCCGTATACGGACGGTGTACGTGCTACGACAACAAATCGTCCCGGAACACGACGGAAGTTGAAAGTGGCCTACATGTGATGCAATGCAGGACACACATAATCGTTCTTTTGCGTACAACATGTTGGCTTGCCGCTTGCCCGGAGCTTGAAGTAGAGTTCATCTCAATATCCAGTAAAACCCGGTCCTCCAGATCTGGTGTAGGCACAGTCCGCCGTCTCCCTGCACGTTTGTCTGTGTGAAAGGGCCCATGACCACAAAAACGCCCAAAAAGTACTTGAAATGTCGAGTGAAGTGATTGGTGTCTGTGAGGGTACTTGTTTTGGTATAGCCGTGCTTCCTCTCGACAGTTTCCGTCTGCTTGGCCATATACAAACACCGCCTCGGTTTGTTCCCGACACGAATACCGGACCATTCTGCTGCTTACCGTATGCTGCGTCAATCACACAGCCTGCAATACACAAGGAACACATGGTATGTGGTCAGGGGAACTTTCATTCGTCAGCGGCATCTACAGTGGCAACGATGAACTTCTTGGCACATGTTCATAGGACCTAATTTCCTCCATTTCCAGTAAGGAACCCCTCCCCGCTATTTTTCGGTTTTACTAATGTTCATTCTGTATGTCGTACCAATTGAAAATTTGCACCGGTCTGACACAAATTTTCAGCTGTTGTGGCCTTCATACTGGCAGATTATAAAACTTACGTTCTTATTTCAGTTACTGATTTGGTGTTCATGTTAAACATCACACGTGAAACGACACAAAGAGAACAGGTGGCTGACGTGTACTGCCACAATAAATGTAAAATTATTTTTATGTGAGTAACGAGCAACGGTGAAGTCGTTGCCCCTCTTGCAGATAAGACAAATGACAAAGGTATTGAAAAATATGATTGGTTAAAACGATTTCATGGTACGTGATGAAAAACTGGAGCAATTGTAGCTTAATAACTTCCTTATAGGCATAAAGACAGACACAGTCTGGACACCAACACAAACCACTAGTTACTACTGCGCAAACACCAGCTTGCTCATCAGAACTGTTTGGTAAAATGTCTCGTTTCTTCTTCAACTCTGAACGGTTCATACAGCATCTTCATTGGTTTCAGTCTACAGCGTAGCTCGTTTGCGCATGTGGCAGAAACGAAGACAACAGCCACAAGATTATCGTCTTCCAATCCAACAACAACTCACTGCATTATGGAGATAAGCTTTCTCGAGACTGTTGTCCATCTAGGTTACATATAGATAACTTTTATAAAAGTATGGTAAGTGCCTTAACTATGAAAAAACATTTACCCTGTGTCGTACTGACTTCTGTTCGTGGTAAAACTACTAGGATAGAATGTGCTGCTCTTCTAAAATGTATTGTTTACTACTTGCCACTTCTGCCTTCATTCGTCTGGCCGGTGAAGAAGTCTCTACCATCACACTGATATTTTGCTGAGACCTGGTGAACGTGGTCCATGTATTTTCATCAATTTTTGTCAAGAATATGTCTGCTACAGTACAGTAACTCTAAACATTATTTTGTTCCTAATTACATTTACTCTTCGCAAGCGTTCACATAGTGTATGAATGAGACTATAATACGTACTAGTACTAATTTCTGTTTGCTGCAGTAACGAGAGAAATATCTTCCTTGCCTCGCGTTGGAGCTTCAAAAATTCAGAAACTTTACGACTAAGCTTATCAGTGACGTACAATTCTAAGACAATATTATGATTCCGTAATCAAACATCTTGGATACATCGCAAGAAATACGAAATGGCGATGCTGCGCTATTTTGCGGTTTAATACTGGGTATGTGTATATTTTCAGTCGCGCAGTCCTTCGTGATTTCAAACTGTGGTGACCAAAGTAAATTGGTTTTTCCGCAAGTTTGACGCTGTTATTGATTACATTAGTTTCCCGAACATTTTAGAAGCTGTGATTCTTGAAGTTTTCCCGGCGTACTGAGTATTCGATGAGATTTCGGGATTGCAGCCGGATCACGTTGACTTCTTGCCACGATATTTCGGCTGGCAATCATCCAGCCATCTTCAGGAAGATGGTTGGATGATTGCCAGCCGAAATATCGTGGCAAGAAGTCAACGTGATCCGGCTGCAATCCCGAAATCTCATCGAATATTTTAGAAGCTCTCAAAATGGAAATTGGACGATACTTATTGGGACCTTCCCTGTCTCTTTTCTTACAGAAAGGTTTAAAAATGACATTTTAAAATCAGCATGGAAAAATTATGTACATGGTAGTCTCTTGTAAAGTACATACAGTGATGTAGATATAGGTCTGGGTTTCGTTACGACCTCTTTCGTCGATAATGTTTACCTCTTTAGTATTCCTCCAATGGCTCTTAGATTTATGCAGGCAATACATCTGAAGCGCCCTGGGTGGGTAAGAAATTAACAGACGCCAACATTCGCTCCATAGTTTACTTTATATTCTCCATAAATAACTAAAAGCTCACGGTATGTTCAGAGTCGTTTAATTAGATAACAAAGAGTATAAGTATTTACATGAAGTAATTATCATGGCATTCTTACACGCATATAATTCTATATTTCTGTATATCACTGTTTAGTCCATAATCTCAGTAAGAGTGTTGATGTTACTTTCTCAGTTAGGCACATGGTATTTAAATTGTAATTAGTGGTCTGGAGAGTTACGTGCCTACTAAGTGGGTAAAGGATGTAAAAGACCCACCATGGCTTAATAACGAAATTCGGAGGATGCTGAGGAAGCAGAGACTGTTGCTCTCTCGGTTCAAAGGGGAAAGCATAAATGACGACAAGTGAAGGTCAGTAGAGATACGTTGTTCTGTAAAAATATCTATGGGCGAAGCGTACAACTACCTCTGTCACACCTCATCAAAAGATCTGGCAGACAAGCAGACAACATTCTGGTCTTATGTAAAATCGCTAAGTGAGTCTAAGGCTTTCATTCTGTCCCTTGTTGACCAGTCTGGTGTGGCTGTTGAGGACAGCAAACCGAAAGCAGAAGTTCTAAATTTCACGATCAAGAAATTGTTCATGAAAGAGAATCGTACAAATATGCCGTGATTTGACCGTCGTAAAAACTCTCGTATGGACGACATTGTAATAAGCATAAATAAGCATCCCTGGCGTAGAGAAACAACTGAAAGATTTGAAAGCAAATAAATCACCAGGTCCGAATGCATCCCAATTCGATTTTACAAAGAATGTTTTACGGCATTGGTCTCTCACGTAGCATGCATTTATCGTGAATATCTCGCCCAGCACAAAGTCCCATGCAACTAGAAAAAAGTGCAGTTGACTTCAGTATATAAGAAGGGTAAAAGCAGAGACCCGCAAAATTACAGACCAGTATCCCTAATTTAGGTTCGCTGCAGGATCCTTGAACATATTCTCAGTTCGAATATAATAAACTTTCTTGAGACTGAGAAGTTTATGTCCACGAATCAGCATGGTTTCAGGAAGCATTGCTCGTGCGAAACTCAGCTTGCGCTTTTCTCACACGGTATTTTGCAAACAATGGATGAAGGGCAACAGGAAGATTCCATATTTCGACATTTCCGGAAAGCATTTGACACGGTGCCCCACTGCAGGCTGCTAACGAAGGTACGAGCTCATGGAATAAGTTTTCGGGTATGCGAGTGGCTTGAAAACTCCTTAAATAACAGAATCTAGTATGCTGTCCTCGACGGCGAGTGTTCATCGGAGACAATGGTATCACCTGGAGTTCTCCAGGGAAGTGTGATAGGACCTCTGTTGTTCTCCATATATATAAATGATTTGGCGGGCAGGGTGAGCTGCAATCTGTGGTTGTTTGCTGATGATGCTAAAGTGTATGGTAAGAGGTCGAAGTTGAGAGATTGTAGAAAGATACAGGACTACTTTGACAAAATTTTCAGGTGCTGTGATAAATGGGAGCTACCACTAAATGCGGAAAAATGTAAGTTAAAGCGAAATAGTAGGAAAAACAAACCTGTAACATTCGGATATAGTATTATTAGTGTTCTGGTTGACACAATCAAGTCGTTTAAATATGTGGGCTTAACGCCGTAAAGCAGTATGCAATGGAACGAACATGTGAGAACTTTGGTAGGGGTGGCAAATGGCCGACTTCGGTTTATTGGGAGAATGTTAGGAAAGAGTGGGTCATCTATAAAGACGATCGCATATAGGACACTGGCGCGACCTGTTCTGAGTACTGATCGATTGTTTGCGGTTTGTACCAGGTCGGATTGAAGGAAGACATTGAATTCAGAGGTGGTCTGCTAGGTTCGTTCCCAGTAGGTTTGAACTATGCGTAAGTGTTACGAAGATGCCTCGTGAACTCAAAAGGCACTCCCTGGAAGGAAGGTGACGTTTTCTCCGAGAAACACTACTGAGAAATTTTATAGAACCGGCGTTTGAAGCTGACTGCCGAATGATTCTACTGGCGCGAACATTAATTGCGCTTAAGGACCATGAATATAAGATTAGAGAAATTAGGGCTCATACGGAAGCACATAGGTATTTGTTTTTCCCTCGCTCTGTTTCGAGTGGAACAGACTAGCAGAGGTACAGCGTACACTACGTCAGGCACCGTACAATGGCTTGCGGAGTATCGCAAGGACAGCTTCTGTAAAGTTTGGAAGGTAGGAGACGAGGTACTGGCAGATGTAAAGCTGTGAGGAGGAGGTGTGAGTCGAGCTTGGGTAGCTCAGATGGTAAAGCACTCTCCCGCGAAAGGCAGAGGTCCCGAGTTCGAATCTCGGTCCAGCACACAGTTTCAATCTGCCAGGAACTTTCAATTAAACAAATTGTTTCTCATTATACATATTTTTAAACATAAATTATATACAGAGCAATCTGCTGTTTGTTTTTTCCCCTCCGACGGATTTCACACAGAACAGGAAATTGGTATATCTGGCTTATCGGCTTACTATTAGAATGTTCCTACGGAATATAAAGTTGTAATAACAATAAAAAAAGGCTCAAGGTTAGAAAGGTGGATGGAAATGTATATAGAGAGGTGGAAGGAGGAGCAGATGAAAAAGGCTTATGAGAGGAGGAGATGGACAGGGACAGGTGGGAGAAGGAGATTAGGACGTACATCCAGTTCCATTCCATGTTAGATGGTCCAAATGGCTCTGAGCACTATGGGACTTGACATCTCAGGTCATCAGTCCCCTAGAACGTAGAACTACCTAAACCTAACTAATCTAAGGACATCACACACACCCATTCCCGAGGCAGGATTCGAACCTGCGATAGTAGCAGTCGCGCGGTTCCAGGCTGAAGCGCCTAGGACCTCTCGGCCACCAGCGGTAGGCTCCATGTTAGAAATGTGTGCTTTCTCTTTCCTTTCTTTTTCATTTAAGCAAACTAAGGCACAGCAGTGCTTGGTTGGGCACAGCTAGTATTGTATGCACGCGGTAAATGAAATTTCCTGGTGTTGCAATTTTGATGGTCGACAGTGTTTATTTATGTGGTACACGGTTGCCAATCACTTGTTGGTAACCGACTACTTACGTTTGTGGGAGAGGAACAGAACCTCGCAGTGGAGCTGATGCGTGCCGCTCACCCTGTGTGGCTTCGCAGGAGGCGCCAGCGGACCGTTGCGGCTGGGTGCGGGCCTGCGAGCTGGCCTGCCGATGCAACAAGCCGCTGCTGTGCCGCCTCTGCATTGCTGCCGGTATCGTCACCACCACCACAACCACCACCACCACCACCACCGCCGCCACTGCCACCACAGCCTCTACCACAACGACCAGCGCGGCGCGCTAGGCGCCTACGACAGTGCCAATTTATTGGGAGAGTTACGCCAGGTCCACTAGCGAAGCTGGGCTCTCTAATTGACAAGCTTTTGGGTAGAAGCTGTTGTGTAGAATTAACATATATGCATATTTGCAATAAATTTTAATGCAGTGAATGCATACTCGATCATTTCGTAACTACACTACTGGCCATTTAAGTTGCTACACCACGAAGATGACGTGCTACAGACGCGAAATTTAACCGACAGGAAGAAGATGCTGTGTTATGCAAATGGTTAGTTTTTCAGAGCATTCAAACAAGGTTGGCGCCGGTGGCGACTCCTACTACGTGCTGACATGAGGAAAGTTTCCAACCGATTTCTCATACACAAATAGCAGTTGACCGACGTTGCCTGGTGAAGCGTTGTTGTGATGCCTCGTGTAAGGAGGAGAAATACGTACCATCACGTTTACGACTTTGATAAAGGTCGAATTGTAGACTATCGCGATTGCGGTTTATCGTATGGTGACACTGCTGCTCGCGTTGGTCGAGATCCAATGACTGTTAGCATAATATGGAATCGGTGGGTTCAGGACGGTAATACGGAACGCCGTGCTGGATCCCAACGGCCCCGTATCACTATCAGTCTAGATGACAGGCATCTTATCTTCATGGCTGTAACGGATCGTGCAGCCTCATCTCGATCCCTGAGTCAACAACTGGGGACGTTTGCAAGACAACAACCATCTGCACGAACAGTTCGACGACGTTTGCAGCAGTATGGACTATCAGCTCGGAGACCGTGGCTGCGGTTACCCTTGACGCTGCACCACAGACAGGAGCGCCTCCGATGGTGTACTCAACGACGAACCTGGGTGCACGAATGGCAAAACGTCATTTTTTCGGTTGAATCCAGATTCTGTTTACGGCATCATGATGGTCGCATCCGTGTTTGGCGACATCGCGGTGAACGTACATTGGAAGCACGTATTCGTCATCGCCATACTGGCGTATCACCCGGCGTTATGGTATGGGGTGCTATTGGTTACACGTCTCGGTCACGTCTTGTTGTCATTGACGGCACTTTGGACAGTGGACGTTACTTTTCAGATGTGTTACGAGCCGTGACTCTACCCTTCATTCGATTCCTGCGAAACCATACATTTCAGAAGGATAATGCATACCACATGTTGCAGATACAGAAAATGTCCGATTGCTGCCCTGGCCAGCACATTCTCCAGATCTCACACGAATTGAAAACGTCTGGTCAATGGTGGCCGAGCAACTGGCTCGTCACAATACGCCAATCACTACTCTTGATGATTTGTGGTATCGTGTTGAAGGTGCATGGGCAGCTGTACCTGTACACGCCATCCAAGCTCTGTTTTACTCAATGCCCAGGCGTATCAAGGCCGTTATTACGGCCAGAGGTGGCTGTTCTGGGTACTGATTTCTCAGGATCTATGCACTCAAATTGCGTGAAAATGTAATCACATGTCAGTTATAGGATAATATATTTGTCCAATGAATACCCGTTTATCATCATGCATTTATTCTTGGTGTAGCCATTTTAATGGCCAGTAGTGTACGTACAGTATCTCACAATTGAATGATAAGAATCTGATGTGCGTTGCCTAACCTACAACGAGCATTTGACAACGCATTATTTTAACTTGTCACATATATTCAATATACCATATACCCTGTGCAGTGTGATACAGTTCCATACATTGAGGTATTTAGATTATACATTGTGGAAAATTAAGAGTCAGTGCATATCAAACCCACAAAAAATGTGAAACTAATGAAAGTAATGGCCAATTCCACGACCTACACGAGCAGAACTCACTTTCACAATTAACTGAAGCCTTCGACATATAAATTTCTGTTGCTTCTTTCTCAACCTATATTGATGACGAACACACTTAACCGCGTCGGCCTTCGACTGGACATTCATTACTGATGATGGATTTTATCAGCTGACGAGCTCAGAGAACTTAGCCTGTCACTCTGCGGCATTCTGTTACAAATTTCTGTACCGAATGGCACAACACTTACGAGGGCTATTTAGAAAGAAACTACAGTGAAAATCCGATGAAAATCTGCACAGACGTGTTAGGCCGTGTCTCTAGTATGCCCATCGATAGCGTCATGTCGCTCTTTTCAGTTATGTGCGCACAGTGAGCACGTAAATATGCCTAGAAAATAGTGTCTCCCATCAAGTACGAGGGCCTGGTGAGAAATTTCGTCTGAAGCACATAACATTACAATTCAAAAAATGATTCAAATGGCTCTAAGCACTATGAAACTTAACTTCTGAGGTCATCGGTCCCCTAGACTTAGAACTACTTAAACCTAACTAACCTAAGGACATCACACATATCCATGCCCGAGAGTGGATTCGAACTTGCGACTGTACCAGCAGCGCGGTTGCGGACCGAAGCGCCTAGAACCGCTCGGCCACAGCGGCCGTCTTCATTACAGTTCCTAGCCCCATTCTGCAGGGGCTGGGAAGATGTTCTTGTAGCGTCTTTAATGGGAAGTGTTTGATCAACCACAAGGCAAGCCTAATTGACTGCTTCTGAGTTTCATCTCTGCTCATATGAACCGCTGGCTATGAAGACAACATTTTGGAACAGACGACAAGTTGTAGACCATCGTAGAGAATACGCGGAAAGCAATCTCCTATGACGAGAGTATTGCAAAGTTGGTACAACGCTACGACAGATGTCTAAGTCAGAGAGGGGACTATGTAGATAAGTTACCGGAAGTTCGAAAAAAATGTTTCAAATAAAACCTTTTTGATTTTTACACTCTTTTCCATTTCGCAGCTGATCGGAACTTATCCAAATACCCCTTGTATATACACCAGAAGACGCAACTTAAAAAGTTGTGAAACCCGCTGAGAACCTCTCTCATCGACTTAAACAAATACAACTACAGGGGACAACTGGACTTTTCATTTAGTTTTATGTTTAAATAGTTCTAACAACTCCATTTAAACACCTGTTGTACTATATGAATTGTCAATCAATCATGTAGTCTCAAAAGAATGAAGCTATCATCGTACTTAGATTCTGTGGTACACGTCAGAATGGGCAGGTTAGATCTTTTTACCAAGTCAACTTCTACAAACAAAATTTTGCGATATACTTGTTCGTTTATTGTTAAAGAGTATCTGTTCACCCGTCGAAAATTTTGTGTTGTTCTGAAAACCAATATCGCCTGTACTTGACTGATAGCCCACGGGACAACATATTCACTCATTTAAAAGAGCACAATGGTCGATTTAGATCGCTGTTTATGGTGCAGAATTAGTACCAGACGGTCATGTGGTCGTTCGCTGTTGTTGTTGTTGTAAAATGGTTCAAATGGATCTGAGCATTATGGGACTCAACTTCTGAGGTCATCACTCCCCTAGAACTTAGAACTACTTAAGCCTAACTAACCTGAGGACATCACACACATCCATGCCCGAGGCAGGGTTCGAACCTGCGACCGTAGCGGTCTCGCGGTTCCAGGCTGTAGCGGCTAGAACCGCACGGCCACTCCGGCCGGCAAATGTTGTTGTTGTACATCATGGCAGTGAATTGAAGTCTACGTGCCAGTCGGTTTTATTTAATGAGCACAGTAAAACGTGACAAAATGCCAGAATGGATCTATAGTGTTTGCACTTGTCCAGGACCATACTTTGAATAAAGGTGCTTAGCTTGTTGGAATGTCACTGCAGACTATCCAACGTGTTGATGAGGAATTGTGTTCCTATCGCAGCCACGTGAGACGACGTAGAAACTGATGTTTTATGCTCCAGTAGATGAGCAATAAGGATATCGCCCAGGTAAACAACATAGAATAATATTGTATGAATATGAAAGAACATGAAAAAAAGTTGCGTTATATAGTAACTCGTCACAAGGAAAGCAAATAATGAATTAACAGCCAAAGGTCAAGATGAGTAACAAAAGATTAAAGTGTGTAAGTGTTAATCACAGACTTGTACAAATTCACTTGGAAATGTTCAAAGGTTAATCACACAATAAGTACTTCATTGGTGTAAGACCAAAGTACGACGAAATAAACTCACTGCCCTAAGCTTGGCAGTTATTCGATGATAAACACTGCAAGGCGACTGACCGATGACGGTTCCTAGGAGAGCACTTGATAGATGGACTGTGGATGCAGCTATCCGAGAGAGCTCGAAGGAATAACTGGTTCGATAGCTGAGACCAAACTGACGATCTGTGCTTGAGCGCCGCCCTAAATACTGTCACGGTGCATGGACACACCGCGAGCTGCTGGCGGGAACGAGACATGTTGTAGGAAACTAGTGCCTGCAATGGCAGTACTGTGTCCATTGAAGCTTGCTCTACTAGCAACGGATTTGGAGCATATCTTGGCGGCTGCCGGAGACTTCCGGGAAACAAACCGGCGTGTTACTGTTTCTTGTTGGTACTGTTGTCCAGAACACCAACCAACATGCTGGATTTGCGCGGATCGTTGTTTGTCTTGCAGGACGTGTAGACGCTTGTGCCATTCGCGCCAAACGATGCCTGCAGCACGGGCATCCGCAGAACGCTAGTGTGTTGCAGATTTGCATTTTGCTGTATTGTAGGACTCACACATGTAAAACAGTGGTAACAAGAATAGATGGGAACTATGTGCAATGATCATCTGCGTTCGGGTATCGCTCAAAATGTCATTACTCACAGCGACACACGCACCTTCGGTGGGCCAAATAACATAGAAACTGGTTAGTAACTGGCTGGAAGACTGTAGCGTGGTCGCGATTTTCCTCATTTCGACAGGTGTAATGGCCCAATGAGGCATTTAATCTCCAGTATGTGGTGGGAGTGTGTCAGGCAAGAGACAGACCTTTAATTCTGTTAGGGTGTATTTCATGACTTGAGGCCACTTATTCA
The DNA here is from genome assembly GCF_023897955.1 of Schistocerca gregaria. Lineage (NCBI taxonomy): Eukaryota > Metazoa > Arthropoda > Insecta > Orthoptera > Acrididae > Schistocerca > Schistocerca gregaria. The sequence continues at coordinate 768,464,000 of NC_064920.1, forward strand.
CGTCATTAGTAGTTTAACTAAATTCATTTGATATTTTTGGTGACCGAATGTTCCCCTTTGATATATATGTTCCTGACAGTATGTTGTCGAACTCCCCCATTCCAAGATGACAACAACCGTGTTCACAAAGCTGGATGCATGCATTTCTGGTTTGCTGAATACACTCCTGGAAATTGAAATAAGAACACCGTGAATTCATAGTCCCAGGAAGGGGAAACTTTATTGACACATTCCTGGGGTCAGATACATCACATGATCACACTGACAGAACCACAGGCACATAGACACAGGCAACAGAGCATGCACAATGTCGGCACTAGTACAGTGTATATCCACCTTTCGCAGCAATGCAGACTGCTATTCTCCCATGGAGACGATCGTAGAGATGCTGGATGTAGTCCTGTGGAACGGCTTGCCATGCCATTTCCACCTGGCGCCTCAGTTGGACCAGCGTTCGTGCTGGACGTGCAGACCGCGTGAGACGACGCTTCATCCAGTCCCAAACATGCTCAATGGGGGACAGATCCGGAGACCTTGCTGGCCAGGGTAGTTGACTTACACCTTCTAGAGCACGTTGGGTGACACGGGATACATGCGGACGTGCATTGTCCTGTTGGAACAGCAAGTTCCCTTGCCGGTCTGGGAATGGTAGAACGATGGGTTCGATGACGGTTTGGATGTACCGTGCACTATTCAGTGTCCCCTCGACGATCACCAGAGATGTACGGCCAGTGTAGGAGATCGCTCCCCACACCATGATGCCGGGTCTTGGCCCTGTGTGCCTCAGTCGTATGAAGTCCTGATTGTGGCGCTCACCTACACGGCGCCAAACACGCATACGACCATCATTGGCACCAAGGCAGAAGCGACTCTCATCGCTGAAGACGACACGTCTCCATTCGTCCCTCCATTCACGCCTGTCGCGACACCACTGGAGGCGGGCTGCACGATGTTGGGGCGTGAGCGGAAGACGGCCTAACGGTGTGCGGGACCGTAGCCCAGCTTCATGGAGACGGTTGCGAATGGTCCTCGCCGATACCCCAGGAGCAACAGTGTCCCTAATTTGCTGGGAAGTGGCGGTGCGGTCCCCTACGGCACTGCGTAGGATCCTACGGTCTTGGCGTGCATCCGTGCGTCGCTGCGGTCCGGTCCCAGGTCGACGGGCACGTGCACCTTCCGCCGACCACTGGCGACATCATCGATGTACTGTGGAGACCTCACGCCCCACGTGTTGAGCAATTCGGCGGTACGTCCACCCGGCCTCCCGCATGCCCACTATACGCCCTTGTTCAAAGTCCGTCAACTGCACATACTGTTCACGTCCACGCTGTCGCGGCATGCTACCAGTGTTAAAGACTGCGATGGAGCTCCGTATGCCACGGCAAACTGGCTGACACTGATGGCGGCGGTGCACAAATACTGCGCAGCTAGCGCCATTCGACGGCCAACACCGCGGTTCCTGGTGTGTCCGCTGTGCCGTGCGTGTGATCATTGCTTGTACAGCCCTCTCGCAGTGTCCGGAGCAAGTATGGTGGGTCTGACACACCGGTGTCAATGTGTTCTTTTTTCCATTTCCAGGAGTGTACTTACTGGTCCGCTGAATCATCCGATCTTAATCTCAAAGAAAATGTCGGGGAAGTTTTGCAGATGAAACGTAACAATTAAGATTCCCGCAATTTGGGACCTCTACCTGATGGTGGTTTAGCTTGATATGGTCTACCCGACGAAACTTGTGGACTCTCCCCACCCCGAATAGAGGCCATTATGAAGACTACAGGTGAAATTACACTGAATTAGCCTGATGTCTCCTGGCTGACAAATTTTTCATCCAACGTGCATATTTGTGAAGTTATCACATAACCTATAGAACTGGGAAGATAGTACGACATAAGCTAAATTTGATTCAGTTCACGAGGTCAAGATAGTCGGAAGAACCCCAAAGTTTCACAAAGATTTGTGAAGAACTTTGTTATTCGACTCTCCTTCACTAAAATGACCATCTGGGCTATCCTATTTTGATTAACAGCACCATAAGATTGAACTTTGCGCTTTGCCAAAAGTTTTAGCAACACCAGTGCTGTTTAAGAATGAGCTAGGTCTCTTTATACCATTTTAGGATTTAAAATAAGATGTGATACTGGGCTGACTGTGACGAAATCTTTCCTGCAAAATGGCAATGCATGTGTTACAGAGATGGCTGCACTACATAGTAATTTCGTCAGGATGATCAATCGTTTACACTTCCTGCTGACAAAGTTGATGTTACCGATCTTCTGTCAAGTGACACATAGAAAGATGGGATCCAGTTTTTTGGGTGAGACCATGCACTGGAAGACCGGAAAAGGTGTCACTGAGCAGGTCGTAAGGAATAATGCTGCACTGTTGCACGCGTTTACTTTCTCTAAATAAATTGTGAGCAGGTTGAAAATCACAGGGTATGGTGCTTCCGCGAATCTATGAGCTTGTAAAAATTTATAAGTAAGATGTTCTTCTACCACTAACTGAGTGTAATTTGGTTCTTTTAATTACTATATTACTCAAAAAGCGTTTATGATTTGCGTTGCACTGAAGCGCCAAAGAAACTTGTATAGGCACGCTTATTCAAATACAGAGATATGTAAAAAGACAGAAAACGGTGCTGCGGTCGGCAACACCTATACAAGGCAAAAAGTGTCTGGTGCAGTTGTTAGATCGGTTAGTGCTGTTACAATGGTAGGTTAACAAGATTTAAGTGAGTTTGAACGTGCTGTTATAGTCGGCGCACGAGCGATGGGACACAGCATCTCCGATGTAGCGATAAAGTGGAGATTTTCCCGTAGGACCATTTCACGAGTGTACCGTGAATATCAGGAATCCGGCAAAACATCAAATCTCCGATATCGCTGAGGGACCAACGACGACTGAAGTGAATCGTTTAACGTGACCGAAGTGCTACACTTCTGCAAATTGCTGCAGTTTTTAATGCTGGGCCATCAACAAGTGTCATCGTGCGAACCATTCAACGAAACATCGTCGATACGGGCTTTCGGAGCCGAAGGACCACAGGTGTACCCTTGATGACTGCACGAAACAAAGCATTATGCCTCGCCTGGGCCCGTCAGTACCGACACTGGACTGTTAATGACCGGAAACATGTTGCCTGGTAGGACGATTCTCGTTTCAGATTGTATCGAGCAGATGGACGTGTACGGGTATGAAGACAACCTCATGAATGCATTGATCCTCCATGTCAGCAGGGGAGTGTTCAAGCTGGTCTGATCACCTGCGTCCATTCATGTCCATTGTGCGTTCCGGCGGACTTGGTCAATTTCACCAGGACAATGCGACACGCCACTTGTCCAGAATTGCTACACAGTGGCTCCATGAGCACTCTTCCGAGTTTAAACACTTCTTCTGGCTACCAAACTCACCAGACGTGAATATCACCGAGCATATCTGGGAGCCCTTGGAACGTGCTGTTCAGAAGAGATCTTCACCCCCTCGTACTCTTACGGATTTATGGACAGTCCTGCAGGATTCATGTGTCAATTCCCTCCAGCACTACTTCAGATATTATTCGAGTCCATGCCACGACGTTTTGCGGCACTTCTGCGCGCTGGTGGGGGACCACTTTCTTTGGCTCTTCAGTGTATTTCCGATTGTTTGTTCCTTTTTCAATACTCGTTGGATTACAGAAACTATGACTACAGCCAACTATGTAAAGATAAAAATAACCCTCCTTTTCAGTGCAGTTCTATTAAGCGCACTGTGTCTCCAGTAGAGAGTGAGACATGCGGCTTGTGCAAATCGATCACTCTGTCCACATACCCTGTACGGCCATTTCAAATTTAGACTGTTCGCACATTGTTACTTTAAGGGCCGGCAACACGGGAAGTTGTCTGTTGAGCTACTATAAACTACAGCGACGTCACTGAAATTTTCAACTATTGTAGCGAAACACAAAACTTTGAAGACCCGCCTCATAGTGATCGTCTGCGGTCAGTGCCACGAACTGATTAAGGCTTCGCACGAGGAGACTGTAGCAGAATTGTGCGGTGCCTTTTTGGAGGCATTTCCAAGGGCTTTGTGGACCCAGTAGTTAACCGCACCAGATGAGAAATTTGGCCTCTAGGCAACTATTACTAATAATAGTAAAGACACCAGCACTACGGTACGCAAAAGAGGTGGACAGGGAAACACCTAGAATGGAATCGGGATCAACAATGTAGAATTATCTTCACCGACGAGTGCAGGATTTATATGCTGCCTAATGCTCATCTTAGAAGGGGCTTCGTATCTACGAAGTTAAAAAGGGAGTAGGGTTAGTCATGTTTTGGCAACTACCACTTATGGATATCGGACGTCTCTGTCGCTAACAAGGGTGATTTTAGGGCGATGCGGTATCGGGACAAGATGTGCCAATCCTCTGTGCAACCCCATGGTCAACATTTAGGCCTTAGCTTCGTGTTTCAAGACGCTAATGCACGAGCACAGCGCACCCACCTAGTGATCACATTCCTCCAGGAGACAGCAACTAATCGAATGGAATGGCGTGTGATAGCTTGTGACATGAGGCTGATGGAGCATGGTTGGGGCGAGCTATCACTAACAGCTCGTCGTCCCAGGAAACTTCTTCAAGTACTGGACGAACTCAAAATGGCCTCCATCGAATAATGGAACAGCTTGAACATTAAGTGGACAGCATGCCAAAGACGATCTATGAATCCCAGATGCAGCCGGTGAAGCAGTTTGGTATTCCCTAGCAGCAGATTTTAATTCACATACTGGAGGTGTTGAGAGGACCTGTGGTCTAGGGATAGCGTCTATGATTAGCAATGAAAACGTCACTGGCCCCGGTTCGAACCAGGCCACCACTTATATTTTAAATTAAAATCATCAGCAGTGGTAACCGAAGACTTTCGGCAAAAGAAGCCGCCCTCGTTCTGCCAAAGATCTTGTGAAAGAAGGCGAAGGAGCGGACAGAGGTTCAGGACACTCTCTTATCTTTGAGGTGCGGAACTACCCCTAAAGGCGAAAGAATCAGCAATGATCAAAGGCATGAGGTGCAGAAGGCAATAGAAACCACAGCATTAAATGCACGTAATGTGTAACCGCAGGACACGTTGCCTGCAATTGAGAAAGCGTCATGATGATCTCTCCATAGGCAAAAAGACTCCAGAATAGTTCCACATTCGAACCTGCGGGAGGGGACTGCCAAGGGGGAGGTGATCATTAGAAAAATGTCGAATAACCAACGAAAGGATAACGTTCTAAGAGCCGGGACCTGGAATGTCAGAAGTTTGAACAAGGCAGTGAAGCTAGGAAATCTGAAACCGGAAATGCTAAGGCGCAATCTAGATATAGTGGGAGTCAGTGAAGTGAAATGGAAAGAAGACAAGGATTTCTGGTCACATGAGTACAGGGTAATATCAACAGCGGAAGAAAATGGTATAACGGGAGTAGGATTCGTTATGAATAGGAAGGTAGGGCAGAGAGTGCGTTACTGGGAACAGTTCAGTGATAGGGTTGTCCACTTCAGAATCAACAGCAAACTAACACCGACAAAGGTAGTTCAGGTATACGTGCCAACGTCTTAAGTCGAAGAAGAAGGGGTAGAGAAAATATGGGAGGATACTGAACAGGTAATTCAGCATGTAAAGAAGATTAAAATCTAATAACCATGGGGGATCTGAATGCGGTTGTAGGGAAGGATTAGGAGAAAGGATTACGGGAGAATATGGGCTCCGTACAAGGAATGAGAAAGATTTATTGAGTTCTGCAGTAAATTTCAGCTAGTAATTTCGAATATGCTGTGCAAGAATCACAAGAGGAGGAGATACACTTGGAAAAGGTACAGAGATACGATAAGCTTTCACTTGGATTACATTGTGGTCAGGCAAAGATTCTACAATCATATGCTAGATTTTAAGGCATACTCAGGAGCAGATATAGATTCAGATCACAATTTAGTAGTCATGAAGAGTAGGCTGCAGCTTAAGAGACTAGTCAGGAAGAATCAATGCGCAAAGAAGCGGGTTACGAAAATACTAAGTAATGACGAGATACGCTTGAAGTTCTCTGAGGCTATAGATACTGCGATAACGAATAGCTCAGTAGGCATTTCAGTCGAAGATGAATGACCATCTCTGAAATGGGCAGTCATAGAAGTTGGAAAGGAAACAGAGCCACAATGCGGTCTCCAAAGTGCTCCTCCAGGACATTAAACACTCTCCTGGTTCGAAGGGATCGAGTTCCACTTTGCATGTACAAAATCTTCCCGAAATCAGGGTCACATTAGATGGTGGGGATTAAATCATCTTCCAAAACGTTCATGTATCGTAGGGTAGTTGACGTGCCATCAAGGAGTATCGCACCGATTATTCCGTGACTCGATATTGCACACCGCACAGCCACCCGTTGAGGGTGAAGAGACTTCTCGATCGCGATATGCGGATTCTCAGTCCACCAAATGATCCAATTTTGCTTATTGACGAACCCATCCAAATGAATGTGGGATTCGTCGCTAAATCAAACCATATTCACATCAAAGTCCTGTTCGTCAATTCTGTGGACAATAGCCTTAGCGAAACACAACCGCTGTTCCATGGCCCTGGGATGTAATGGATGTTGTTGTTGTCGTGGTCTTCAGTCCTGAGACTGGTTTAATGCAGTTCTCCATGCTACTCTATCCTGTGCAAGCTTCTTCATCTCCCAGTACTTACTGCAACCTACATCCTTCTGAATCTGCTTAGTGTATTTATCTCTTGGTCTCCCTCTACGATTTTTACCCTCCATGCTGCCCTGCAATGCTAAATGTGTGATCCCTTGATGCCTCAGAACATGCCCTAACAAACGGTCCCTTCTTTTTGTCATGTTGTGCCACAAACTCCTATTCTCCCCTATTCTATTCAAAACCTCCTCATTGGTTACGTGATCTACCCATGTAATCTTCAGCATTCTTCTGTAACACCTCATTTCGAAAGCTTCTATTCTGTTCTTTTCCAAACTATTTATCGTCCATGTTTTACTTTCATACATGGCTACACTCCATAAAAATACTTTCAGAAACGACTTCCTGACACTTAATTCTATACTCGATGTTTGAAAATTTCTCTTCTTCAGAAACGCTTTCCTTGCCGTTGCCAGTCTACATTTTATATCCTCTCTACTTCGACCATCAACAGTTATTTTGCGCCACAAATAGCAAAACTCCTTTACTACTTTAAGGGTCTCATTTCATAATCTACTTTCCTCAACATCGTCGTCTTTTCACGACACTGTCCATTCCGTTCAACTGCTCTTCCAAGTCCTTCGCTGTCTCTGACAGAATTACAATGTCATCGGCGAACTTTAAAGTTTTTATTTCTTCTCCACGGATTTTAATACCTATTCCAAATTTTTCTTTCATTTCCTTTACTGCTTGCTCAATATACATATTGAATAACATCGGGGAGAGGCTACAACACTGTCTCACTCTCTTCCCAACCGCTGATTCCCTTTCATGCCCCTCGACTCTCATAACATAATGGATAATGGGTTTGAATTTTATATGAGAAGAGATGCTGGCCTTCAACAACAACCTGTCGCCGTGTCTCCCTGTTGATTACCATCTGTTGTGGCTCGTCTGATCGATGTCCTAGGACGGGTTTGAAACAGCGCGTGTCTTCTTGATATTTTCAGGCGTTTTCACCCTTTTTGGACGACCGACATTGCCAACACTGTCATTAAGAACACTACCTGTTCTCTCAAAATTACGAATCAAATTCTTGATTGTTAGCACGCTTGGGCCGGTTGTCTTCAGCTTGATTTCGGTTGCAAACTTCCTTTGAGCCGCATTTGGGCTGTTATTGCTTTCATAAAGGCTATACGCTCAGGTACGCTGCGTCGTGACATTTTCACGTGTGAATGGCCGACAACAACAAGGCGCGTGGGTATGCACATACTAATTCCCTAATTCCCATGCAGACCATTCAAGAGTTGTGACGATTTTATTTCGTACAGTTGAATAATTGCCACATTGTACTTACTTATGTTGATAATTGCATTACGACGTGTTTTCTCATCGTAACAATAAACAGACAAAATATATTTCCAAAGCTTTTGTTGGTATTTGTGTTAACAACACGGCCAAAACGGTGGTAAGGACCTCCTACAGATGAACCGTACAGCAAGCCGCTCTTTTGTCTGCTTTGGCAGTTCCTACTTTCTCTGTGTTAAGCACCCTCATCTCACCTTTGCGGCAAAATTTAGAGAGACTCTTGTAACGTATTTTCTTCTTAAACACAATTTCAACCAAGCAGTTGGTAATCTTATGAAAGAATTTGATTGTAGCTGAATCTAATAAAAACAAGTTTGTGTGAACATTAAATTTAGAATGAGAGTTGTAATACTTAATTCCACTGTTAACTAATTTAAGGAAAATTTGAAAGTGATCATCATGGTTTGCACAGTTAAGTTTTACTACGCGCAAAAATTTCATTTCTGTCTTTAAACGTTTACATTATTTGAAATGCTACCCCAAAAGAGAACGTACGTAAACGATATTTTAATGTTTGATGCTCTTTGACTTGTTTGACCTTGTAATCATACTGGTGAGAAGTGTGCTTTGCATAGAAAGTTCGTACTGCATGGCGTAATTACGGTAAACCGAATCGCTCCTGCTTCCTATAGTGACAGTTGGAGAAAAACATTGTTCCTCACCCAAATAAAATCAAGACCGCTCAATGCTTCCATCCCAAAATGGAGTCTGATAAAACTCTCATTATATATGTATATACACTGAAGAGCGTAGAAAATAAAACTGGTGTTGTTGTTGTTGTGGTCTTCAGTCCTGAGACTGGTTTGATGCAGCTCTTTATGCGACTCTATCCTGTGCAAGCTTCTTCATCTCCCAGTACCTACTGCAACCTACATCCTTCTCAATCTGCTTATTGTATTCATCTCTCAGTCTCCCTCTACAATTTTCACCCTCCACGCTGCCCTCCAATACTAAATTGGTGATCCCTTGATGTCTCAGAACATGTCCTACCAACCGATCCCTTCTTCTGGTCAAGTTGTGCCACAAACTTCTCTTCTCCCCAATCCTATTCAATACTTCCTCATTAGTTATGTGATCTACCCATCTAATCTTCAGCATTATTCTGTAGCACCACATTTAGAAAGCTTCTATTCTCTTCTTGTCCAAACTATTTATCGTCCATGTTTCACTTCTATACATGGCTACATTCCATACAAATACTTTCAGTCGTGCGACTGCTACGGTCGCAGGTTCGAGTCCTGCCTCGGGCATGTGTGTGTGTGATGTCCTTAGGTTAGTTAGGTTTAAGTAGTTCTAAGTTCTAGGGGACTGATGACCACATCAGTTGAGTCCCATAGTGCTCAGAGCCATTTGAACCATTTGAAATACTTTCAGAAATGAGTTCCTGACACTTAAATCTATACTCGATGTTAACAAATTTCTCTTCTTCAGAAACGCTTTCCTTGCCATTGCCAGTCTACATTTTATATCCTCTCTACTTCGACCATCATCATTTATTTTGCTCCCCAAATAGCAAAACTCCTTTACTACTTTAAGTGTCTCATTTCCTAATCTAATTCCCTCAGCATCATCCGACTTAATTCGACTACATTCCATTATCCTCGTTTTGCTTTTGTTGATGTTCATCTTATATCCTACTTTCAAGACACAAAACTGGTACACCTGCCTAATATCACGTAGGGCCTCCACGAGCACGCAGAACTGCCACAACACGACGTGGAGTAGGCTTTACTAATATTTGGAGGGAATTGACACCATGAATCCTCCAGGGCTGTCCATAAATCCGTACGAGAGTACGAGTACGTGAGAGTGGAGATTTTCTCTGAACAGCATGTTGCCAGGCATCCAAGATATGCTTAATAATGTTCATGTCTGGGGTGTTTAGTGGCCACAGCAATTGTTTAACCTCAAAAAAGTGTCTTTGGAGCCACTTTGTCCTGCTGGGACTGCCCACGTCCGTCGGAATGCACAATGGACATGAATGGATGCAGGTTATCAGATAGGATGCTTATGTACGTGTCACCTTTCAGAGTGGTATCTAGACGTATCAGGGGTTCAGTATCACTTCACCTGCAGACGCCCCACAATATTGCACAGCCTCCATCAGCTTGAACAGTCCCCTGCTGACATGCAGTGTCAACGGATTCAAGAGGTTGTCTCCATACCAGTGCATATCCATCCGCTCGACAGAATTTGGAACGAGACTCGTACGACCAGGCAACATCATTACAGTCATCAACTGTCCAATGTAGTTCTTGACGGACCCAGGGTAAGCGTAAAGCTTTGTGTCGTGCAGTCATCAAGGATACACGAGTGAGCCTTTGGTTCCGAAAGCCCATAGCGATGATGTTTTCCGTTGAATGGTTCACACGCTGACACTTGTTGATGATTGAGCATTGAAATCTGCAGCAATTTACGGAAGGCTGCACTTGTCACGTGGAACAATTTTCTTCAATCATCGTTGATTCCGTTCCTGCAGGATATTTTTCCGACCGTAGCGATGTCGGAGTTTTGATGTTTTACGGGATATCTGATATGCACGGTACACTTGTGAAGGGGTCATACGGGAAAATCCCCATTTCATAGCTGTCTCAGAGATGCTGGGTCCGATTGCTCATGCGCCGATGCGCCGACTATAACACCACATTGAAACTCACTTATTTCTTGATAACCTGCATATATATATATATATATATATATATATATATATATATATATATATATATGGCCATTAAAATTGCTACACCCCGTAGATGACGTGCTACAGATGAGAAATTTAACCGACAGGAAGAAGATGCTGTGATGTGCAAATGATTAGCTTTTCGGAACATTCCCACAAAGTTAGCGCCGGTGGCGACACCTACAACGTGCTGACATGAGGAAAGTTTCCAACCGATTTCTCATACACAAACAGCAGTTGACCGGCGTTGCCTGTTGAAACGTTGTTGTGTTGCTTCGTGTGAGGAGGAGAAATGCGTACCATCACGTTTCCGACTTTGATAAAGGTCGGATTGTAGCCTATCACTATTGCGGTTTATCGTATCGCGACACTGCTGCTCGCGTTGGTCGAGATCCAATGATTGTTATCATAATATGGAATCGGTGGGTTCAGGACGGTAATACGGAACGCCGTGCTGGATCCCAGTGGCCTCGTATCACTAGCAGTCGAGATGACAGGCATCTTACCGACATGGCTGTAACGATACGTGCAGCCACGTCTCGATCCCTGAGTCAACAGATGAGGACGTTTGCAAGACATCAACCATCTGCACGAATAGCTTGACGACGTTTGCAGCAGCATGGACTATCAGCTCGGAGACCGTGGGTGCGGTTACCGTTGACGCTGCATCACAGACAGGAGCGCCTCCGATGGTGTACTCAACGACGAACCTGGGTGCACGAATGGCAAAACGTCATATTTTCGCTGTTTATAGCATCATGATGGTCGCATCCGTGTTTGGCGACATCGCGGTGAACGTACATTGGAAGCATGTATTCGTCATCGCCATACTGGCGTATCACCCGGCGTGATGGTATAGGGTGCTATTGGTTACACGTCTCGGTCACCTCTTGTTGTCATTGACAGCACTTTGAACAGTGGACGTTACTTTTCAGATGTGTTACGACCCGTGGCTCTACCCTTCATTCGATCCCTGCGAAACCTTACATTTCAGCAGGATAATGCACGACCGCATGTTGCAGGTCCTGTACGGGTCTTTCTAGATACAGAAAATGTTCCACTGCTCCCCTGGCCAGTACATGCTCCAGATCTCTCACCAATTGAAAACGCCTGGTCAATGGTGGCAGAGCAACTGACTCGTCACAATACGCCAGTCACTGCTCTTGATGAACTGTGGTATTGTGTAGAATCTGCATGGGCAGCTGTACCTGTACACGCCATCCAAGCTCTGTTTGACTCAATGCCCAAATGCAGTTTGCTAAGTTGCTAATAATGTTTACACAGTACAAAAAGAAACGTTGTGATAAACATTGATACTCGAGGACCGGTGCCTACTCGCAGCACAGTTTCATAACACATTAGATGTGGTACATAAATGCTGTTTTAATCATTATGATGAGACATGCCACCATTTCGGCGTTACTTATCCTGGACAGAAAGTCCTCCGTGATGCCTACAACAAATTGAAGGCATGAGCGTGGCCCTTATTTACACCTATTTCGCGCTCATATGTAACTCAGTCCTAATGATTCCTTCCCAGGGTTGGACTCTGAATTTCTGGATTTCATCCCTGTTGAAGTTTGTGTGCTTCTTCTCAGCACAACGTTTTCCTTCCTCTCCTCAAGTTCCTTATTTGTTAAGATATTGATTGATGGAATCTTTTTTGAGTGGTGCGGCAGCTGATTCAGTATTAACTCAAAGTCTTTAATGGACAAATTCATGACGTCACTTACGATATAAGAGATGTTGTAGAGTCTTCGATTACTGCAGAACTCGCGTTATCACTTCGGGACTCATGCGGCTGTTCATGAATTTGTGCTATATTCAGCAGGAATTCAACAAGCTATATCTGAACTGTCTGATCCACGTCTTTATATGCAGAACCCCAACCGCTGTATATGCGTGAAACTTGCATGTGGAGGTTAAGTGCTTTTAGTCAAATGTTGTCCAGTGATTGACATACATTCCAATGCAAAACCTGTGTCTCTCTCAATAGACCTTTCTCGGACTGGAGTAACTGTATCACCTGTTTGCTCAGTGCTTACCCACAGTATTTCTTCCACATCAGATGCTACAGGCTTCGTGATTTGCGGTATCTGGCTTTCCTATTTTTGTTCGTCAACGTCGTGTCTAAGAGCGACATACCTATCAGATTCGAAGAAGTGAGCTGTTTCAGTTACCTCTGACACAATCCGCTTCTCCAGTGTGTGAGCCTTCTGTGAAAGAGGCTATCCATTTTCTCTGCGTTCTTATCTGGTGTGCCCAAGTTGGATTCAGCCAGCTCGCACTTGGACATGTTGTTCTTCCAGTTTTTCATTGAGTGTATCTAAGTCTTTTTGCGCAATGCTTCCCTATCTAACCTTAACTGATCTCTATTAGCCCGTGTTCATCGTCTGTAAGCCTCTTCTTCCATCAGCCTTTACTCTTTTTGTCTTATATTTAGCCCAAAGTGGGATGTAGAACATGATTTCGGAATTTACATTATTGTGTTTCACAGCTGTCACAGCCGTGCAAGCTGAACTAGCCTCAGTTTTCTATGAAATTACAACTGTTTTCTGGGTGTCAGTCGACGGGACAGACATTGACGCTTCTTTCTCGGAAAAATCCGACAGAATCTCCAGTGACGCAGTAAAATCTTCCCTCGAACGAATCTTACTATCCCTGTCCTTTACACAAGTAGAAAAATCGATCGCAATGAAAGGCTCTTTTCTCCGTCACTTTTATATAATTACTGTTTGATATATTTAATTTACAGTCAATTAGTCTAGTAGATTTTTTTACATAAATCATAGTTGGGAGGAAGAGTGCATGTGGAACCACTGTTTATTCATATTACTTTCCTGTGTTTCATATCAGCGGCCTGTGTTATCCTGTCTCTTGCATCCCCAACATGTATAAGGTCTATAATGTATGGATGAGTGGGTAGCGTGATGTACACTCCTGGAAATGGAAAAAAGAACACATTGACACCGGTGCGTCAGACCCACCATACTTGCTCCGGACACTGCGAGAGGGCTGTACAAGCAATGATCACACGCACGGCACAGCGGACACACCAGGAACCGCGGTGTTGGCCGTCGAATGGCGCTAGCTGCGCAGCATTTGTGCACCGCCGCCGTCAGTGTCAGTCAGTTTGCCGTGGCATACGGAGCTCCATCGCAGTCTTTAACACTGGTAGCATACTGCGACAGCGTGGACGTGAACCGTATGTGCAGTTGACGGACTTTGAGCGAGGGCGTATAGTGGGCATGCGGGAGGCCGGGCGGACGTACCGCCGAATTGCCCAACACGTGGGGCGTGAGGTCTCCACAGTACATCGATGTTGTCGCCAGTGGTCGGCGGAAGGTGCACGTGCCCGTCGACCTGGGACCTTACCGCAGCGACGCACGGATGCACGCCAAGACCGTAGGATCCTACGCAGTGCCGTAGGGGACCGCACCGCCACTTCCCAGCAAATTAGGGACACTGTTGCTCCTGGGGTATCGGCGAGGACCATTCGCAACCGTCTCCATGAAGCTGGGCTACGGTCCCGCACACCGTTAGGCCGTCTTCCGCTCACGCCCCAACATCGTGCAGCCCGCCTCCAGTGGTGTCGCGACAGGCGTGAATGGAGGGACGAATGGAGACGTGTCGTCTTCAGCGATGAGAGTCGCTTCTGCCTTGGTGCCAATGATGGTCGTATGCGTGTTTGGCGCCGTGCAGGTGAGCGCCACAATCAGGACTGCATACGACCGAGGCACACAGGGCCAACACCCGGCATCATGGTGTGGGGAGCGATCTCCTACACTGGCCGTACACCTCTGGTGATTGTCGAGGGGACACTGAATAGTGCACGGTACATCCAAACCGTCCTTGAACCGATCGTTCTACCATTCCTAGACCGGCAAGGGAACTTGCTGTTCCAACAGGACAATGCACGTCCGCATGTATCCCGTGCCACCCAACGTGCTCTAGAAGGTGTAAGTCAACTACCCTGGCCAGCAAGATCTCCGGATCTGTCCCCCATTGAGCATGTTTGGGACTGGATGAAGCGTCGTCTCACTCGGTCTGCACGTCCAGCACGAACGCTGGTCCAACTGAGGCGCCAGGTGGAAATGGCATGGCAAGCCGTTTCACAGGACTACATCCAGCATCTCTACGATCGTCTCCATGGGAGAATAGCAGCCTGCATTGCTGCGAAAGGTGGATATACACTGTACTAGTGCCGACATTGTGCATGCTCTGTTGCCTGTGTCTATGTGCCTGTGGTTCTGTCAGTGTGATCATGTGATGTATCTGACCCCAGGAATGTGTCAATAAAGTTTCCCCTTCCTGGGACAATGAATTCACGGTGTTCTTATTTCAATTTCCAGGAGTGTATTTTAGTGTTTGGAGACTAAGAATAGTCTCTTGTTATTCTTTCCTGGTAGAGGCTAGATAACTTTCCTCTGAACTTTGTGTTCAAACCTGGCTTGCGGCCTGAGGTGGTTCTTTTTAAAAGAGCGACTTGCGATTCGTCAATTGAAAACTAAAGCGGGATGCTGGTGGAACTCTCGACTGTTTTATCTCTGTTCAGTCTTTGCCCAGTGAACTTCAGTTGGAATAAGGGAACGATCTTTCTGCCGGTGAGCAGCTGGCACCTATTGAACGTTTTGCTGATTGTGCCAAGTAAAGAAAGACCTGTTTTATAGGACGTTACTCTATTTCCATTTTCCCCTTGTGCAATCCGCCATCTCCCTGCATCCTCTGTGAGATCACTGACTATTGCAATTTCTGTATGAAAAATAGTCATTAAAGGTTTGATATGAATCCATTGCCTGGACAGTCGGGTTGAAATAATATATTTCCATTGCACATCTGATTTGGCTTAATTAAACATATTATTTGAACGATTTCATATGTCATCGCACTCAGTAGAATGGGGATGTAGCGAGGCTTTCCCATCCCACGACAGTAAGAAATATAACTCGATTTGGTAATCGCTATAATAACATCACATATCCTATCAATCCGTAAAACTTGATTTCCTACACTTGTGAGTGCTTCACTTCTGTTTGTCTGGCAGTATGTATATATCACTGTTTATGATATTTCCTGCTATCGAATATTGTCTGTCTGGTCGTAAAGACATGCAATTGATTCGTCTCATCCACGGTGCAGTGACGTGAAATACAATACACCACAGCTCAGGCGACATGTACTGATGAAACCTTAACTAAGCTAGCGAAATACGTAGAAACAGGGCGAGCTCAGGTGATGTCAGTGGACATACAATGGTTTATCAGGTGCTATACCAGCTACTGTTGTTAAATAGTGTCCTCCAGGATGTTCGAATAAGGAGTAACTCTTCGTCATCATCTCACAGTGATTTACATCACACACGTCTTACGACTCCAGAATGAGATTTTGGCTGTGCAGCGGAGTGTGCGCTGATATGAGACACCTTACGACTGTTTCAATAGAAACTACATTAAGCATATCACTTTGGCACTGTCCTGTCCACGCAGCAATTCTGACGATATGAAAATGGTTCATGCATCAGATGATAAGAGAAATGGAAGACGTTCCGACGTAAGGAACACTAATGTTGTGTCTTAGAGCTAACAGGACTACATTCATCAAAGGTGAGAGCTCAGTAGGGATGGTGGGCAGCAGCCAACAGTGAACAATGCTTCACTTCCTGCAGACGGAAGTGAGACCGTCATGAGCGGCACATTCAGTGAACGTCTGGCGTGAACGCCCACATTTAAGCGAACTCCTCCTCCTCATAGGTGAAGTTGCCACCCTGGAGCACAACATTAGAGATTCTATTACCTTTCTTTGTTGCACTCCTGACGTTACAGTGGTTTCAGTCAAACATTAGCAGTCCTGTATAGTGTACTGAATTCTATTACCAGAATGAGATTGTGCGCTGATATGAAACTTCCAAGCACGACTCATGAACCGTCCCCACAGCATCAATTTTACCAGTACCTCGTCTCGTACCTTCCAAACTTCAGAGAAGCTCTTATGCGAACCTTGCAGAACTAGCGCTCCTGGAAGAAAGGATATTGTGGAGACATGGCTTAGCCACAGCCTGAGGGATGTTTCTTGAATGAGATTTTCACTCTGCAGCGAAGTGTGTGCTGGTATGAAACTTCCTGGTAGATAAAAACTTTGTGCCGGACCGTTCGAGTATCGGTCCAGCACACAGTTTTAATCTGCCAGGAAGTTTTGGATTCTATTAGTCAAATATCTATCTAGCCACTCGTATATCCGTGAAGATAGTCCATATAGTCGGATATTGCGTATTAATCGATGATGTGGTACGGTGTCGTACGCTATTCAGAAATATAGGATGACAAATCTATATGTTTGCCTGTATCTACAGTTTCAAAGATGTAGAGTATGAATAATATAAGCTGTGTCTCATACGAATGGTCTTTCCTGGATCGGCTCTAACTCTTAGACAGATCTACTTTTCCTCCAGGAACGTCATAACCTTTAATCTTAGTATTCTTTCCATGATCCCGCAGTAGAAGGACGTTTGCGACGTTGGTATGTAATTCTGAGCATCTGATCTATTGCCCTTTCTTTGTAGTTACCCGGAACTGTTCGCTTTTAAACACATGTCGAGAAATAAGAGATAACAAAGAGGCTGATTCTGCGGCGCATCTATTAGGAATTTCGACAAGGCCTGAAGTAGACGCCTAAAGTAAACTTAATTGTTTTAAAGCCACTGATCCTTATTTCCATAGTTCTCATTTGTGCAGTGGTCAAATACTAGTACGATAGTATTTCTATTTGTGAATAAACTTTAGATTTTAGAATTTAATATTTCAGTTTTCTTTCTTCTGTCTTCAGCTTCAATAGCCCATCCAAGGAAGGATTTAATGAAAGGTTAGGATATGTTAACCGATCGCAATTTACTCGGATTTTCTCATACATATTTCAACAGGATTATACTTCGGAAAGTATTGTCTTTCACACACAGACTTTCTTACAGAGGCGCACATTTGAACAAAGTTTTCTCTGTTTATGCCCGCTAAACGTGCTGTTTACTGTTCTTAATGAAGTACCTCGACTGCTACCCACTTTCCTGCTGGAGACTTCTTCTATAAGTGGCGATAAAAAAGTTTTCGTTCGAAGGTCGTACAGTCAGGAAATGGTATGCCAATCAGGCAAAACCGCCGTGAGCATTGAGGTTGGTCCTGTTTGAGTGCATTTGGTGATAACGTCGCCCTAGATCACGATACCGTATTTACCGCACGCACGTCGGAAAGACACGACTGCCACACTAATTCCTTGCTTACATGTCAGTGCTTATATACACGCATCGGTATTGCGATATGTAGCATATACGCTGCAGCAAGGCTCTCAAACGGGAACTTTTTGATCACATCTTATAGTTTTCTATTAATTTCATTTCGCATTGGATAAATTGTTCACTAGAGTATCAAGCAGCTGCCACTTTCTCTTGTTGCTGACTATGACGTAAACGCAATAAGATCTCATGTCCATTCCCTCTATAAATTCAGTAACTGGTCACATTAAAATGTGCTTACCACTACATAATTGTATGCCTGTTTCCTACTATGTTAAAAATGCACAGGGTATATACCATGGCCTTTGGAAGGGCTTTCATGGATGTTTGGGAGAAACCCATATACCTGCCTTCACACGTCCCATTCAGCAAGCATCAGTTCATTTATTTGTTCCTTGTCTCTGATGTCCTGTACAGCAGTCTTGCGCTTTGGCTAGATAGCCACTAAACAATCAGTGCTAAGTTCCTAGACATCGTACTTTTATGCCTTGGGGAAAATAACTAACAAAATCGGGACTGTCTCGACATACGGCGTACTAAAATTCACGTCAGAACAATATTTTTCTTGGACTGCAACGCAACTAGAATACGATGGGTTCACATTGAATTACGATGGGTTCGCTTAGTAATTTTCACCTCATATGTTTTCTGCAGAAAGCTAACCATAGCTTTAGAATAGTTATGATGTTATATTTCAAACGCAGACACTGAAAACCCGTATTTGTTACAATTTTCTGCATATATTTTGTAGTTCTCTGATTTCCTTAATATGTGCTTGGAAGCACATTTTCTCGTCAATAATGGCCACCACGCAGCTGTATATCTCAATCTTTGATGTGAGATGGAGTACAGCAGTAATGTGCGATTCCTCACAAACTTGCCCTGAAGTACAAGCTTTTTTATTTGTAGGCAGTGTAAACAACATGTCTGAATCAAACTGATTGATTCATAGGATCGGATCTCTGAATCCAAATTTTCTGTGGAGTCATGCGATGTAATCACCCTGATGCCATCAGCATAAGCAATGATACAAGTAGACATTGGACATCTCGCCGTGCCTTTAACACTGGTTCACAGTCCCTGAATAGTGCTTAATTTTAAACAGTCGAAAATCGCCACGTGCATAATTAAGCAGTACGATACACAAAGTATTAGTATAGATCCAGGCTGAAGTGGCAGTCCATATAAGATTTCACCTGAAGTTGTCAACAGCAATGCCACAGTCAATCCAAATCACATCCACTAACGCAACTCAGGTAGTTCGGGAGTCCTTGTCTGGAGGGCAGTCCGGCTATAGCTTGTGTTTACAGTGCTGTAAGAAATGAATACCAAGTGAAATTGTCAAGTTGCAATGGTGGCTTGTTATGGAAACATAGCACTGTAGGTCACCCCAACGCAGATGGCGTGGCCTACCCTGCTGTGGCCAGCAGTGCACTGCTGTGTGTTCAGAGATCAGCCATGTCCATCTCCAACGAGAAATCGCTATCACTGACACCGAATTCCTTCTCTATAGGTTTAATAAGCTGTGTCAGAAGTGATCCTGTCGATGCCTTCTGGGTCTCAGATGATATATAATGTAACCGTGGTGTCTGTTAGCATGAACCCGGGTTCAACCGACATCCTGTGGAGTCATTTTGGTGTAAGTACTCTGTGTATGGCGTCCACTTGCTCGAGGGTACTCTGGTGCCAAGTGTCGTCGTTCAGCATCGTCAGTCCTGGCCCAATCTGTGTGATGCTGGAACTGGTGAAGTATGGTGACCATGGGTCGCACCTTGGTCGTTGATACCAGCTCTGGCTGGAGCTAGATAAGCTGGTTGGTGGCCGCAGTGCATGCACCTACTGGGTCTGCAGTGGTGGATGGTGTGGTGGAGGTACATGTGACCACTGTAACCACAACTGATTTAGATGTTGCTGTGGCACGGAATAAAAGAACGGTGAGTCTTTCGGCAAGGTGTCCATCATAGACGCAACGAGGTCGCGCAAACCAGTCCGATATTCGGCAGCATACAGCTGTGACAATTGCAATATTGGAACGTGTGGACACTCTCATTCGAAGTGATCGACGGATCCTAATCAAACACCTCGCTGCACGACTGGACGTCTCTGTTGGTAGTAGTGACAAATTCGTACTCCATTTGATGTAATGAAAGGTGTGTGCATGCAACTTTCCTCGACGCCTAACAGTAGACTATAAAGAGCAACGAAAAGCCATCTGGGCGGAATTTCTTGCGCGTTAGGAGGCTTATCGTAACAATTTTTTGTCGAACATCGTAGCAGATGATGAAAAATGAATTCATTACTTCGAAACGGAAACAAAACGGGAATCAATGGAGTGGCGTCACACCACCTCTCCTCTGAAGAAAACGTACAAAGCAGCTCTTTTTCCTACCATAGCACGGAGGTGTACTGCAGTACAGTGAATTAATAGTTTGGACAGTCAGCACCCACGTGCCTCCAGTACACAGGTGGCGACCGGAAAATTCATCATGGCTACACCATCTCGTCCTGTGGTCGCTCCATGCATAAATGTTTGGTATTTCTTCTCACCAAATACATTAGACTCTCGATAATTCCAAGTTCAAGGGACTACAGAGAAACTTCGACCAACTGAGAGTTCTATTTGACGAAAGTTTGACTGATAATGTGTTACCCCGGAAAGGGTCAAAATAAGAGTATAAGTTAAAAAATGGTAGTGGGTTTCGGTAAGGTTCCTATTTCTATAGAAAATGAAGTAGAAAGTAACAACTAGAACTCAAAACTGAATGAAACCTATTTTTTTAATATTTTTTTGCCTACATAATTATTGTTTGTTTACATTTCTAACAAAAAGGAAAATACAGATTTTCGAGAACATATGAGAAAATTTCAATTTCATTCATTTTTTCGTGCTGAACAAACTGTCATCAGCAGTCGCATTTTCTTACCAAGCCTTCTTAAAAGAAGAAAGTTATGTCATTTTTCTTTGCACTTAAAGAGCCACCGTTCCCCAGCAGAAAAGCCTTCAGTGCCCAGACTAAGTGCGAATGACTAAGCCTTTTTATTAAGTGTATAACCTTCGTATCGGAGTGGTCAGCGTAGATATCTGCCATGAGGAGAATTCGAGTTGGATTGCCGGTACTGGCGTGGATTTTCCCTCTGTGGGAGGACTGGTGCGGGGCGCACTCAGCATGCCAGTTGAGGTGTTACTTGGCCATACTTCCCTCTATTCTGTACCTGCATGACGTCACATGTGAGAGGATGATATGGCGATAGGTCGACATCAGTTGAGACTTCATGGCCTGGGCAAGTAGCTCGTTAACGACTCTGAC
The DNA here is from genome assembly GCF_023897955.1 of Schistocerca gregaria. NCBI lineage: Eukaryota > Metazoa > Arthropoda > Insecta > Orthoptera > Acrididae > Schistocerca > Schistocerca gregaria. The sequence continues at coordinate 768,485,287 of NC_064920.1, forward strand.
AGGTAAGTTTTATCCTCTACATTGGCTATGCTATTTCAGTAACAATTCTTCAAAACTCAAGAATTCTCCTCGCAGGGCCCGCTTCCTCCTTCCTTATGATAAGTTTCCAGCAATCTTATACTCCTAGCAAAGGACTGTTAACAGCGTGCATTATGGAATCCCAGAACTTTTCGCTACATCATCTATTTTCCTTCCACTCCACAGTCCACGATCTAAGTAACCCAATTCTTTTCTGCGATATACGTGTAGATCTTTGATATCATTTTTACAACTGATTTCTGTGCCGAAGTAAGTTATGCATTGTTGAGAAATCAAAAGACTGTCTCGAAGGCTTGAATGTCGAAATAATTATCTGAACAACTGACGAAATAATTTGAATCACCGAATGTTTCTAAACCAATGACAGTGAATTATAGACCTGCTTTGATAATGTACCAAAACACACAAGTTTTCTCCCATTTATAGAGATTTTTCAATGGACTTGACAATTTCTTCTATTTATGAAGAAATTCGACTTAGCTAGAGTCGCTGCATATGTGTATATGGGCAACTGTCTGCTTAGCTCTCCGAGTACCAGCAGCTACTGCCTGAAACCATTATTTTATTAATTTTGTGCCTATAGCATGAAACCACCGATGCTGTTGCAAGACAAAGCCATATAGTGGTACACTGAGGTACTTCCACGAATGCAGTGCGCTGTGCCGGTCTCTTATAACCATATGCCGTTTAAACAAAGCAGCAGTTGGCGCCGAAATTGTATTACGTGACTGTAGGCGGCCATATTCAGGAGATAACTGATAGTGAAAGTAAGCAGCAAGTATATCTAAATCTACTGTAACGTAAATTTCATTTAGTTCTACCGGTTTTTCTGAATGGTTTCTGAATGAAACTAATGTGGCAGTATGTAGTTTTGATACAAAATTTATTACATTTTAGTCCTATATTAGCTTGTTATTTAGGAAGTTTCTAAATGTGTGATTTTGTCTAGGAAAAATGAGAATTTTCATTCAAATATATCACATGAAATGATGAGTGGATGGAAACTGTATGTACCAGTGGTCCCAAAGTGAAACCATCTCACTTAAAACGATGATTGTTTAATTTTAGCCAATTTTTTCTTCTATTCGTCTCTTACTACGATAATAAAGATTGAATTTGTGAAAAATTTTAAAATTATTTTCCAAAGAAACCAACTTCCTAAAGAAGCGGATTGCTTCCTTTTTGTCAATTTCTTCTTTTATTCGTTGTTTGCTATGATAGTAAAATTTAACATTGTGAAAAATTTTTAAATTACATTTGTTTCGTTCTGTTGGGACTCAAAGGATGGGGTAACACGTGGTTCGTCTCAGTCATTTTTTTATACAGTGTGTCCCATATAAAACCAGTGCCTCAGACTCTAATAGAATGTGGCAACACTGTCTCTGAAATTGTCTGCACTCCATTTTACCTGAAAGTTGAGTGCAGCTGCGTGTTCGTGCGTCAGCTGTTGTGTGAAGCTCATATTAATGAGTTGTTACAGAAGTGGGGCAGTTTACATTCGAACAGCGAATTGACATTATGGAATGTTACAGAAAGACAGGCTTCATCAAGGAATGTAAAGAAGTGTTTCAAGCGAAGTATCCTGGAAGAAAACTCCACACAGACAGCATTGTTCAAGATATTTACAGGAAATGGAGGACTGTAGGATTCACTCAGAATGTTCAGAGGAACAGGCGCATGACAGTGAGAACACTTCACACTACGGAGAAAATTTGCAAGTCGTTAAGGTATCTCAGTAGGTTGGTGTATGTCGTACATCGTGTACTTAAAGATATGCAATTAAAAGCCTATTGTGTGAGTGTTGTGCAGAGGGGGAATCTGAGGATCAGGAGAAAAGAGAGTTGTTAGCATCAACTGTTAACTGTTGCTTGGACCCCATGCTTTACTTCATATCAGAAGAGGCCTGGCTTCATTTGTCAGAATTGCAGATACTGGTCTCAGAACAACCCAGTCTGCATGAAGAACCTCTCCAATCAGAGAAGGCCAGTGCCTGACATGCGCAGTCTGGCATGCGTTTTATTGACCCAATATCTTTCACTTACACCTTAAACAGTGCCAGATATCTAGAGATCTTTGACTATTTATATGCTCAATTAACAGATTCAGAGAAGCCTTAAGCAGGAGTCCAACAAAATGGAGCAACCACTCTCAGACCCAACCAAAGTGTGGCCGACATCACCAATGTGTCAGTAGAGCCATCGGGCCCCCATGCCTCCTGATTTTTATTTATAGGACACCCCAAAAAGCAAAATGTATACTGAAAATCGTCGGACAATAGACGATCTTAAACAGACCATTATTAGAAAAACTAACAACATTACGCCTACAGAACTAGAATGTATTGCTGGAAACGTCATCACACGAAGTCAGCAATGGCTGAATGCCCATTGCCGCCACTTCCAGCTTCTCTTATAAACATGTAACTAAATGCGGAGCAATGGATTAGCCACAGTCTGGGGGATGTTTCTAGAATGCGATTTGCACTATGCGCTGATATTGAACTTCCCGGCAGATTAAAACTGAGTGCCGGACCGAGACTCTAACTCGGGACCTGTGCCTTTCGCGGGCGAGTGCTCTACCATTTGAGCTACCCAAGACTCAAGACCTGTTCTCACAGCTTCAGTTCTGCCTTTACCTCGTCTCATACCTTCCAAATTCACAGAAGCTCTACACAGCCTTAATCTGCCAGGGTGTTTTACATCAGCGCACACTCCGCTGCAAAGTGAAAAACTCAACCTGGAAACATCCCCCAGGCTGTGGCTAAGCCATATCTCCGCAGTATCCTTTCTTCCAGGAGTGCTAGTTCTGCAAGGTTCTCAGAAGGGCTTCTGTGAAGTTCGGAAGGTAGGAGACGAGGTAACTAAATGTTTTTAACGTTACTGTTATCTATTCGTTTTGAGTTAGTTCATTTTTACTTGATCCCAGGTGTGAGGCGTACCGGTTATAGAAAGCCAGTCATAGAGGCTCCAGCCCTCGATTGATATACGTCTACAGAGCGGCAAATTACGTGTTTATCTTTTCCTTTTTTTTTCCTTATTGTTTTTTCTAAAATTTCGTGCGTGTTTCCGATTAAGAGGAAAAAAGCTCACATTTTGTAAGCCTTAATTCTGACAGCCGGTAGCGCAGTTTTCATTTCTTCTGAACAGCCGCCTAGGGAGCTCATTGAGGCATCAGCGTCCATTGGTGACACATTAGGCGTGTAGCATGTTGCATACTTACGATTCTTTCTGATTTTTATTTGTTCATCTAGTCTTGTTGGATGGGTAGGATGTGTGAAAGCTGTGTGCAGACGCAGGAGGAGCTGGCGGCAGTTCGCGAACAGCTGGATGCGCTTTTGGGTGCGGTCAGTCACATTCAGGCTCCTGCGTCGGTGTGCAGTGATGGTGGAGAGCCTGCCTGGTACGTCGCACGGGACGTTCCAGGTGTCGCTTGTTTCGCCCACGAGCTCTGCTACCGAGACACCTGCTAGTGTTCCCGCCGCAGTGAGTCCGCCGTCACAGCAGAGTAACTGGCGGGTGATAATGCGTTTGCAGCACTCGAGATGGAGAGGCAATGTGGAGACGGGTTTCTGGTCTCGCCCATTCACCCTGTGAGCGTACAGGTGCCCGCCCCTTCAGCCCGTTCGTTCAGCAGCCACATAGGCGGGGGGTAAGGGTTTACTACTTATCGGGAACTCAAACGTTAGGTGCGTTATAATCTTAGGTAGATAGCTTTCAGGGCTGGAAAGAAAACCAAAGTGCACTTGGTACGTCTACCAGGGGTCCTCATCCGAGATGTGGAGACGGCCTTGTCAGCGGCAATCGAGATCGCAGGGTGCAGTTGTCTGCAACGTGTGGCTCACGTCGGCACCAACGACGCCTGTCGCATGGGTTCAGCGTCCATCCTAAGTTCATACAGGCGGCTCATGTAAGTGCTGATGGCTGCTGCGCTGGCCTCGCGCATGCAGTGCAAGCAGAGCTTGCAGTTTGCAGCATTGTTCCCAGAGTTGATCGGGATCCTTTGGTTTGGAACCAAGTGGAGCGTCTCAACCAATGGATTCGTCGTCTCCGTGACACTCTCGCCTGCAGATTTCTACCTGCGTTGTCGTGTACCCTTGGTAGGTTACGTGTAGATTACGTTAAGGAAGCAGCTACTCCGGTAGCATAATACTTGTGGAGTGAACATGAGAGCTTTTTGGGCTAGGTGGTATTTTGAGGTGCTCTGATGAACATTCGCCAGTCGAACGGCGTTCAGAATAAAGACAATTCGACTGTCATAATTTTATCAGTAAACTGCCGAAGTCTTCGTAATAAAGATCCTAAATTTATTGCCCTCAATTAAAGTTTTCGCGCTCAAATTATTAACTGGAGAGAGAGATGGCTGAAACCCGAAGTGAAAAGTTATGAGAGATTTACGAGTTATGGAGCATACATCGGAAAAGCAGATTAGAGGGCTTAGGAGAGGGGAGTATTCGTTGCAGTCGACAACAATATTGTCTCTATTGAGGTTGGAATCGAGTGTGACGATGAAGTTACCTGGCGCTTATAACAGGTCTAGGAGAAACCAATTTAATTGTTGGACGTCTTTACCGGCTACCCCATTCCGCTGTGACAGTTCTAGAGTCATTCAAAGAATGGCTACGGTCAGTACCCAAGCCATGCATTACTGGTTGGAGCCGACTTTAACCTACCGTGTATAGACTGGAGTGTCTAGCGATTCATTGCAGGGGGGTGCAGACAGACAGTGCTTTTGACCACGTTTTTGAAATTGTCTTGAGCAGCTAGTTCGGAAACACATACGCATTGGAAATATCTTACACCTTATCGACAACCTCAGTACAGAAAAGCGAATTAGCTACCACAATGTCATTATACCAAATATGGTTACGAAACTTAATAAATCAGTTAAGAAGGCTAGCAGAGTATTTCTGCTAGAAATTGAGGATAAGCAGCTGTTCGCATCTCACTTATCCTGTGGATTGACCTCACTTAATTCCGTTAAGATAAACGAATTACGGGCAAAGATTAAGCAGATTGTGAATGATGGTCTTATGTGTCTAGTAAGTGGATTAAGGACGAAGGACGAAGGTTCGGAAAATGCTGAGGAAGCAGAGGCTGTTGCACTCTCGGTTTAAACAAGAAGGCGCAAATGACGAAAGGCGAAGGTTAGTAGAGACTAGTGCGTCTGTGAATAGACGTATGCAGGGAGTTTACAACAACTATCACCGTCAAACCTTGGCAAAAGATCTGACAGAGACCCCGAGAAAATTCTGAGCCTCTGTAAAAACACTAAGTGGATCTAAGGCTTTCATGCAGTAACTCGCTGAATAGTCTGGTGTGACAGTTGAAGATAGCAAAACGGAAGCCGAAATTTGTGAATTTCACGCTCAAGAAATCGTTCACGCAGGAGAATCGTACAAACATATGGTCGTTTGACCATCGAAGAGAGTCCCGTGTGACGACTTAGTAATAATCATCTCTGACGTGCAGGAACAACTGAAGGAGTTGGAAACAAGTCAGTCATCAGGTCCGGTTGTAATCCCAATGCGGTTTTTCAACTAGTGCTCTGCGACATTCGTCCTTGCTTTAATCGCGAATCTCTCGCTCAGCGAAGTCCCAAGCGACGGGAAAAAAGCACACGTAGCTCCCGTGGATAATAAGGACAGGAGAACGGTAAAAGAACGGATCCGCAAAATTACATATTTCGTACACAATAAATTTTCTTGAGACTGTGAAGTATATGTCCACGAATCAGCATTGTTTTAGAAAGCATCGCTCTCGTGAAACTCAGCTTGCCATTTTCTCGCATGATATACTGCACTATGGATAAAGGGCAACAGGCAAATTCCGTACTTCTAGATTTCCGTAAAGCGTTTGACACGATGCCCCATTGCAGTCTGTGAAATAAGATACCAACATATGGAATAGGTTCTCAGAGATGTGAGTGACTCCAAGGCTTCTTAAGTTACAGAACCTAGTATGTTGTCCTCGACTGCAAAAGTAGATCACAGACAAGGCTATCGTTGAGAGTGTACAGGGGCGTGTGACAGGACCGCTGTTATTGTCTATACAGGGTGTTACAAAAAGGTACGGCCAAACTTTCAGAAAACATTCCTCACACACAAATAAAGAAAAGATGTTATGTCGACATGTGTCCGGAAACGCTTAATTTCCATGTTAGAGCTCATTTTAGTTTCGTTAGTATGTACTGTACTTCCTCGATTCACCGCCATGATTTCATACGGGATACACTACCTGTGCTGCTAGAACATGTGCCTTTACAAGTACGACACAACATGTGGTTCATACACGATGAAGCTCCTTCACATTTCAGTCGAAGTGTTCGTACGCTTCTCAACAACAGATTCGGTGACCGATGGATTGGTAGAGGCGGACCAATTCCATGGCCTCCACGCTCTCCTGACCTCAACCCTCTTGACTTTCATTTATGGAGGCATTTGAAAGCTCTTGTCTACGCAACCCCGGTACCAAATGTAGAGACTCTTCGTGGTCGTATTGTGGACGGCTGTGATACAATACGCCATTCTCCAGGGCTGCATCAGCGCATCAGGGATTCCATGCGACGGAGGGTGGATGCATGTATCCTCGGTAACGGAGGACATATTGAACATTTACTGTAACTGAGTGTCTGAAGTCACGCTGGTACGTTCTGTTGCTGTGTGTTTCCATTCTATGATTGATGTGATTTGAAGAGAAGTAATAAAATGAGCTCTGACATGGAAAGTAAGTGTTCCGGACACATGTCCACAAAACATATTTTATTTCTTTGTGTGTGAGGAATGTTTCCTGAAAGTCTGGCCGTACCTTTTTGTAACACCCTGTATACATCAATGATTTGGCGGACAGGGTGAGCAGCAATCTCCGCGTGTTTGCTGATGATTTTGTGATGTACAGTAAGGTGTAGAAGCTGGGTGACTGTAGGAAGATACAAGACAGACAAAATTTCTAGGTGGTGTGATGAAGTTAGCTCTACATGTGGGAAAATATAAGTTAATAAGGATAAGTAGGTCGAACAAACCTATAGTGTACGGTTACATCATTAGTAGTGTCGTGCTTGACACAGTAAAAAAGTCGTTTAAAATGCCTTGGCGTTACGTTGCACAGCGTTATTAAATGGAACGAGCATGTGAAAACTGTGGTAGAGAAGGCTAATGGTGGAGTTCGGTTTATTGGGAGAATTTTAGGAAAGACTGGTTCACCATCAAAGGAGACTGCATATATGACGCTCGTGCGACCTGCTATTGAGTACTGCTCGAGTGTTTGGGATCCGGTCGGACTGAAGGAAAACATGCAAGCGCTTCATAGGCGGGTTGCTAGATTTGCTACCAGTAGGTTCAAACAACACGTAAATGCTGCGGAGATGCTTCGGGAACTCAAACGGGAATCTCTAGAGGGAAGATGACGGTCTTTTCGAGGAACACTACTGAAAAATTTAGAGAACCGTCCTTTTAAGCTGACTGCAGAACAATCCAACATACATCGCATGTAAGGACTACGACGATTAGGTAAGAGAAATTAGCGTTCATACGGAGGCATAGAGACAGCTGTTTTTCTCTCGTTCTATTTGCGGGGTACCCTCTGCACGCGGCGTAAGTTGAACTGCGGAGTGTCGATGTAAATGTAGATGTAGATATGTGGGACACCTGTTTTTATAGCCAGTAGAGGCGTTGGCAATCACATCACTGAGCGGACTGAAACCATCGTAATAATCATCACCAGACAATGTTACAATCTTAAAAATACGGATAGAAAATCTATGAGGAAATAATACATGCGGTGGAGGAGTTTTTGGCATGTAAGCGAAAGTCGTGGCTGGCGATGTGCAGCGCGTGAGATGTAGGAACAGTGCGATGCGCGGTGGATTGTCTCATTGTGTGGGAGAGGACTGCGCAACGGCAGGTGCTTTGTAGCAGCGCAGCGTTGCCCGTGGCGCGTGCGCCGCCATAATCAGCGCCCGCTATAAAGGCTTGGGGCGGCCGCGCCTGCCGCCAGCCATGGGTCCCCCGCGGAGCGCCGCCGCCCTGCTGGCTGTGGCCGCCGCCGCCGCCTTCTGCGCGGGTGCAGCTGCGCTCTCCGCCCCGTCGTCTGCGCCGGCGCCGGCGCCGCAGCCTATCTTCGATGACCTGGTGAGTGCTGTCCACCGCCTATTCAGGCTAAAGTTGAAGAAGTGACTCACAACCGTGCAAGTCCGAAGAAATATATTCAGGAGAAAGGCCGAATTGTGGCCGGCCGCTGTGACCGAGTGGTTCTAAGCGCTTCAGTCCGGAACCGCGCTGCTGCTATGATCGCAGTTTCGAATCCTGCCTCGGCCATGGATGAGTGTGATGTCCTTAGGTTAGTTAGCTTTAAGTAGTTCTAAGTTTTAGGGGACTGATGACCTGAGATGTGAAGTCCCATAGTGCTTAGAGCCATTTGAACTATTTGAAAGGCCGAATCTAGAATCGCCGTTTTTGACACTTTTGTCCCTCTACTATCAGGCACGTAATGCAACAAGAGCCTAAACGAGAGGTTTAGCGGAAACCCGTGAAATTACTTGTAGAAGAGTTTGAGAGTTCTGTAACAAATGAAAACCCCATATTCCAGTTTTCAGGTGGAGGGTGGGAAGTTCCCCTTTTGCTTCCCTTCCCCCATCGCCACTCCTTCGGTCCCTCCACCCCCCCCCCCCCCCCCGACCACGCCCCTTACGGACGTCTACGCACGCGACAGCGCGGGTTCTTATTGTAACTCGTGTTCATTATTCGTCACGACAGTTAAGGAGTCAACGTTGTTACACTACCATGGGAATAGCGCAAGCTCCGTCCCAACTTCACTTCCGAAAGGAGAGGTGCCAAGTGAAGTACTCCAACTCACACGGCTAAAAACGAGTAAGATAATTTTAAAACGTATAGGACGTCCGTTCCCTGACCCATCAAGTTCATTTATCAGTAAAACTCTGCATTATCGTACAATTGTTGTTTTGAATGTAAAAGAAATTAAGACTTACGGAAGCTCATGTCACCCAAGAAACTATACCAAGTACGAGGCAAATATGACCAGTTGATTTACAAGAGTCAGAAATGACGAATTTTTTGACAAAACACTGAACATCTACATCTACGTGATTACTCTGCTATTCACAATAAAGTGCCTGGCAGAAGGTTCAATGAACCACCTTCATGCTGTCTCTCTACCGTTCCACTCTCGAACGGCACGCGGGAAAAACGAGTATTTAAATTTTTCTGTGCGAGTCCTGATTTCTCTTATTATATCGTGATGATCATTTCTCCCTATGTAGGTGGCTGTCAACAGAATGTTTTCACAATCGAAGGAGAAAACTGGTTTCGGAAATTACATGAGAAGATCGCGTCGCAATGTAAACCGCCTTTGTTTTAATGATTGCCACTCCAATTCACGTATCATGTCTGTGGCTCAAAAAGTGGTTGGTTCAAATGGCTCTGAGCACTATGGGACTTAACTTCTGAGGTCATCAGTCCCCTAGAACTTAGAACTACTTAAACCTAACTAGCCTAAGGACATCACACACACCCATGCCCGAGGCAGGACTCGAACCTGCGACCGTAGCGGTCGCGCGGTTCCAGACTGTAGCGCCCACAACCGCTCTGCCACCATGGCCGGCGTGTCTGTAGCACTATCTCCCCTATTTCGCGATAATACAAAACGAGCTGCCCTTCTTTGTACTTTTTCGATTTCAGCCATCAGTCCCAAGTGATGCGGATCCCACACCTCACAGCAATACTCCAGAATAGGGCGGACAAACGTACTGTAAGCAGTTTCTTTGGTAAACCTGTTGCACCTTCTAAGTGTTCTGCCAATGAATCGCAGTCTTTGGTTTTCTCTGCCCACAATATTATCTATGTGATAGTTCCAATTTTGGTTATTCGTAATTGTAGCCGCTAAGTATTTAGTTGAATTTACAGCCCTCAGATTTGTGTGACTTATCGCGTAATCGAAATTGAGCTGATTTCTTGTAGTACTCATGTGAATAACTTCACACATTTCCTTATTTAGGGTCAATTGCCACTTTTCGCACCATACGCTTGAGCCGGTATATGTTAACTGATGCAGTACTGCAGAGTTACGTTCCACATAATAGAAGTTGCTGTATTGGCGTATGTTCTTCCCACATTTGGTATCTAAATACAAATGAGGAATTTCAGTAAAGTACTTTAAACACAGCGGATGCGAAGATCGGCAAGTTTCATCATGGAATCAATTAGTAAACGTGTGGGCATTGGGGGGTACTCAAAAAACTCCAGTGGCAGACGCTTTCTCTCCAAGAACAGTTGTGCAACTCGTAACCTCTTCGCACATGCATCTCGCAAAATAACTACGACGAGAAATTTGGGGGACTCAGAGATCATATGGAAGTTAATCCAGAGTCGTTCTTCTCACTCCCGAATCGCGATTGCAACAGGCAAGAGGGAAATGTTCGCGGTACACAAATACCCACCACCAAACACCGTAAGTGTGCTTGTGAACTTTATGTACGTCACATCATCCAGGTCTTTACCATTTAATGTTCCATTGTGCAGTATTTTTATCACTTAGCTAGAATATGACATTTGCACTTTGATGGTGAATATGGGTAGAAGCCCCCCCCCCCCCCATGAACCATGGACCTTGCCGTTGGTGTGGAGGCTTGCGTGCCTCAGCAAATACAGATAGCCGTACCGTAGGTGCAACCACAACGGAGGGGTATCTGTTGAGAGGCCAGACAAACGTGTGGTTCCTGAGGAGGGGCAGCAGCCTTTTCAGTAGTTGCAGGGGTAACAGTCTGGATGATTGACTGATCTGGCCTTGTAACAATAACCAAAACGGCCTTGCTGTGCTGGTACTGCGAACAGCTGAAAGCAAGGGGAAACTACAGCCGTAATTTTTCGCGAGGGCATGCAGCTTTACTGTACGATTAAATGATGATGGCATCCTCTTGGGTAAAATATTCCGGAGGTAAAATAATCCCCCATTCGGATCTCCGGGCGGGGACTACTCAAGAGGATGTCGTTATCAGGAGAAAGAAAACTGGCGTTCTACGGATCGGAGCGTGGAATGTCAGATCCCTTAATCGGCCAGGTAGGTTAGAAAATTTAAAAAGGAAATGGATAGGTTAAAGTTAGATATAGTGGGAATTAGTGAGTTTCTGTGGCAGGAGGAACAAGTCTTTTGGTCAGGTGAATACAGGGTTATAAATACAAAATCAAATAGGGGTATTGCAGGAGTAGGTTTAATCATGGATAAAGCAATGGGAATGCGGGTAAGCTACTACAAACAGCACAGTGTGGCCAAGATAGACACGAAGCCCACGCCTACTACAGTAGTACAAGTTTATATGCCAACTAGCTATGCAGATGACGAAGAAATTGAAGAAATGTATCATGACATAAACAAAATTATTCAGATAGTGAAGGGTGATGATAATTTAATAGTCATGGGTGACTCGAATTCGGTAGTAGGAAAAGGCAGAGAAGGAAACGTAGTAGGTGAATATGGATTGGGGAAAAGAAATGAAAGAGGAAGCCGCCTGGTAGAATTTTGCACAGAGCACAACTTAATCATAGCTAACAGTTGGTTCAAGAAACATAAAAGAAGGCTGTATACATGGAAGAAGCCTGGAGATACTGGCGGGTTTCAGATAGATTATATAATGGTAAGACAGAGATTTAGGAACCAGGTTTTAAATTGTAAACATTTCCAGGGGCAGATGTAGACTCTGACCACAATCTATTGGTTATGACCTGTAGATTAAAACTGAAGGAACTACAAAAAGGTGGGAATTTAAGGAGATGGGACCTGGATAAACTGAAAGAACCAGAGATTGTGCAGAGTTTTAGGGAGAGCATAAGGGAACAATTGACAGGAATGGGGGTAAGAAATACAGTAGAAGAAGAATGGGTAGCTTTGAAAGATGAAGTAGTGAAGGCAGCAGAGGACCTAGTAAGTAAAAAGACGAGGGCTGGTAGAAATCTTTGGGTAACAGAAGAAATATTGAATTTAATTGATGAAAGGAGAAAATATAAAAATGCAGTAAAAGAAACAGACAAAAACGAATACAAACGTCTCAAAAATGAGATCGACAGGAAGTGCAAAATGGCTAAGCAGGGATGGCTAGAGGACAAATGTAAGGATGTAGAGGCTTATCTCACTAGGGGTAAGATAGATACTGCCTACAGGAAAATTAAAGAGACCTTTGGAGATAAGAGAACCACTTGTATGTACATCAAGAGCTCAGATGGAAACCCAGTTCTAAGCAAAGAAGGGAAAGCAGAAAGATGGATGGAGTATATAGAGGGTCTATACAAGGGCGATGTACTTGAGGACAATATCATGAAAATGGAAGAGGATGTAGATGAAGATGAAATGGGAGATACGATACTGTGTGAAGAGTTTGACAGAGCACTGAAAGACCTGAGTTGAAACAAGGCCCCGGGAGTAGACAACATCCCATTGGAACTACTGACAGCCTTGGGAGAGCCTGTCCTGACAAAACTCTACCATCTGGTGAGCAAGATGTATGAGACAGGCGAAATTCCCTCAGACTTCAAGAAGAATATAATAATTCCAATCCCAAAGAAAACAAGTGTTGACAGATGTGAAAATTACCGAACTATCAGTTTAATAAGTCACAGCTGCAAAATACTAACGCGAATTCTTTACAGATGAATGGAAAAACTAGTACAAGGCGACCTCGAGGAAGATCAGTTTGGATTCCGCAGAAATGTGGAAACACGTGAGGCAATACTGACCCTACGACTTATCTTAGAAGCTAGATTAAGGAAAGGCAAACCTACGTTTCTAGCACTTGTAGACTTAGAGAAAGCTTTTGACAACGTTGACTGGAATACTCTCTTTCAAATTCTAAAGGTGGCAGGGGTAAAATAGAGGGAGCGAAAGGCTATTTACAATTTGTATAGAAACCAGATGGCAGTTATAAGAGTCGAGGGACATGAAAGGGAAACAGTGGTTGGGAATGGAGTGAGAGTGGGTTGTAGTCTATCCCCGATGTTATTCAATCTGTATATTGAGCAAGCAGTAAAGGAAACAAAAGAAAAATTTGGAGTAGGTATTAAAGTCCATGGAGAAGAAATAAAAACTTTGAGGTTTGCCGATGACATTGTAATTCTGTCAGAGCCAGCAAAGAACTTGGAAGAGCAGCTGAACGGAATGGACAGTGTCTTGAAAGGAGGATAGATATAAGATAAACATCAACAAAAGCAAAACGAGGATAATGGAAAGTAGTCGAATTAAGTCGTGTGATGCTGAGGGAATTAGATTAGGAAACGAGACACTTAAAGTAGTAAAGGAGATTTGCAATTTGGGGAGCAAAATAACTGATGATGGTCGAAGTAGAGAGGCTATAAAATAAAAACTGGCAATGGCAAGGAAAACGTTTCTGAAGAAGGGAAATTTGTTAACATCGAGTATAGATTTAAGTGTCAGGAAGCCGTTTCTGGAAGTATTTGTATGGAGTGTAGCCATGTATGGAAGTGAAACATGGACGAGAAATGTTCGGACAAGAAGAGAATAGAAGCTTTCGAAATGTGGTGCTACAGAAGAATGCTGAAGATTAGATGGGTGGATCACATAACTAATGAGGAAGTATTGAATAGGATTGGGGAGAAGAGAAGTTTGTGGCACAACTTGACCAGAAGAAGGGATTGGTTGGTAGGACATGTTCTGAAGCATCAAGAGATCACCAATTTAGCATTGTAGGTCAGCGTGCAGGGTAAAAATCGTTGAGGGAGACCAAGAGATGAACACACTAAGCAGATTCAGAAGGATGAAGGTTGCAGTAGGTAGTGGGAGATGAAGAAGCTTGCACAGGATAGAGTAGCATGGAGAGCTGCATCAAACCAGTCTCAGGACTGAAGATCACAACAACTACAACAATGGGTAGAAGGGAGAAAGGAACAAATGTATCTGTTTAATCGGCATTCTTGTCATATTTCCATCTCATATAACCTCATTACGACTGTACGTTAAACCCTAATCTTCCTTCCTCCCTACAAATGACGCTAATATGGAACTCTGCTGGGAACACTTTCAATGAGGTGTCTGTAAGTCTGTGGAGAACGTCAGCGCATTCTTCCGTAAGTGCGGAAACTAGGAAATTGTGTTGGAGCAGGTCTGGACCGAAGAAGATTTTCTAACCTCTTCCAAACATGGTCGGGATTCCAGCAAGGTCAGTTCATTTCATGAATGTTATTGTCTGCAGACTATTGCCTCACAGATTTCGCATTATGACAGGCTGCACTGAATGCTGATAGTCACCATTTACAAACTGTTCCTCTGCTGTACGCAGTACACAGTTCTGTAGAATGTGTACAGACGCTACCGCATTTGGCGTATTTTTAAGCGGAATAATTACATCACACCGTAACCATACCGTAACATCACCTCCTCCGTAGTTCACTGTTTGCACTATACATGATGGCAGGTAACGTTATGCAGCATTCCCCAAACCCGAACCTTTGCATCGGATTGCCACAGGATAAGGAGTGATTCACATCACTAGTTTTCAGTCATCCTCTGTCCAGTGGCGTCGTTCTTACATCACCTGAAGCGTCGCTTAGCACTCACTGACTACAGAGATGTGTGGCTTATGAGGTGCTGACAACCTATTGTGAAGCATTATTTTTAGCTCCTTACTTATAGTCATTGACAATGCTAGCTGGACTACTGCATCTACTTTAGTAATCACAAGTGATTCCGATCGCTGATATCATCCACTTTCTAACACCTACCCTGCGCAGTGCAATTTTTGGCGGTCTCTGTGTGTGAGTACATGAGGTCTGTCCGGTCTTGGTTTAGTTGTAGTTCTTCAGTCGCATTTCCACTTCCCAACCATATCATCGACAATCGAAGATGATGATGATGATGATGATGTTGGTTTGTGGGGCACGCAACATCGTGATGTTCGGCGCCTGTACAAGTTCCAAATCTTTCCATTTCCAGTCTCAGCACTTCCAGAATGATGATGAGGACAACACAAACAGCCAGTCCCACGTGCGCAGAAAATCCACAACCCGTCTGGGAGTCGAACCCGGGACCTCGTGATCCAGACGCAGCAACGCTAGGCACTAGACCACAAATCGGCAATCGACTTGGGCATCTATAAAAGGACTGAATTGTTCCTGGTGGATCTGTTGCTTAGATAACATACAACGACTAGTTCCCCTTCAGTGTCACTGATCTCTCCTCTCTACCCAATCTGCATCCCAGTACCACACAATTCCTTTTATACTACCAGGTCCGCCTCTCGAGACATGAAGCTGTCAGTTCCGCAACACACGGAGACTTGTAGAGACTACTGAACAGATAGTATGCAGTATGTATTAATCCGTATTGTTCCAAGCAAATGTTTAGCTTAAGGAACAACACGTGCATCCAGTGTTAAGGTCCCACATTTGTTGCAGTACATGTGCGTCAGGCTCGTCCTAGCGCTAGGGTCCGCGATTTACACCAGGAACTAGATATGCTGCCAATCCGGTAACTCATCATCAACCATACGGGGAGATGCCTAGACAACATTACAGCATTAATGTCAACGACGAATAGCTGGCAATGAGTCAAGATGCCTCGGGCCATTACCCAGTGACCCCAAACCTAGGAAGATAAAAAACAAGGCAACAGAAGCACTCAAGGACCGCCATAGTCCCAAGTAACTTCGTATCTAACAAACCTCCAGTAAGCCCAGATACGAAATGGGAGAACTTCAGCAGTACCAACCACCCATCCATCCACATCAACGCTCCCTCTTCGAAAGCAGAGTAACAGCCTTTCTTCATTAACTATACCGTACGAAGTATGACGGGTAAAACAATGGCGAAAGGGAAGAGGGAGCTGCAATTAATTAAGAACAGTGCAGCGCTACATTAGTCAGTCGCTGCCACCGACGATGAGTTCCAGGTCTTAGTTAAGAGGGCTGAGGTTATCGGCAGTGACGGCCCGGAATCAAGACGTCGCATCACGTGAGGATCTGAAAAGTAAACCATTTGAGCGAAGCAAATGTCAGAGACGTCTGTCGGAAACGTCACTATCGACATTCCCAATAATGAATAATTCTCAAGTCAAAGATGTAACAAGACTAACCGATTGAATTATCTTAAGTTGAAGACAGTATTACAGACAGATACAAAAACACTGAAGTGTGCTCAGAATATGAGTAGTGAATCACAGAGACATATATACATTCTGTGAGGTGATGTACTTGAGGACAATATTATGGAAATGGAAGAGGATGTAGATGAAGATGAAATGGGAGATACGATACTGCGTGAAGAGTTTGATAGAGCACTGAAAGGCCTGAGTCGAAACAAAGCCCCTGGAGTAGACAACATTCCATTGGAACTACTGACGGCCGTGGGAGAGCCAGTCCTGACAAAACTTTACCATCTGGTGAACAAGATGTATGAAACAGGCGAAATACCCGCAAACGTCAAGAAGAATATAATAATTCCAATCCTAAAGAAAGCAGGTGTTGACAAATGTGAAAATTACCGAAAAATCAGTTTAATAATTCACAGCTGCAAAATACTAACGCGCATTCTTTACAGACGAATGGAAAAACTGGTAGAAACCGACCTCGGGGAAGATCAGGTTGGATTACGCAGAAATATTGGAACACGTCAGGCATTACTGACCCTACGACTTATCTGAGAAGAAAGATTAAGGAAAGGCAAACCTACATTTCTAGCATTTGCAGAATTAGAGAAACCTTTTGACAATGTTGACTGGGATACCCTCTTTCAAACTCTAAAGGTGGTAGGGGTAAAATACAGGGAGCGAAAGGCTATTTACAATTTGTGCAGAAACCAGATGGCAGTTATAAGAGTCGAGGGGCATGAAAGGGAAGCAGCGGTTGGGAAGGGAGTGAGACAGTGTTGTAGTCTCTTCCCGATGTTATTCAATCTATATATTGAGCAAGCAGTAAAGGAAACAAAAGAAAAATTCGGAGTAGGTATTAAAGTCCATGGAGAAGAAATAAAAACTTTGAGGTTCGCCGATGACATTGTAATTCTGTCAGAGCCAGCAAAGAACTTGGAAGAGCAGCTGAACGGAATGGACAGTGTCTTGAAAGGAGGATAGATATAAGATGAACATCAACAAAAGCAAAACGAGGATAATTGAATGTAGTCGAATTAAGTCGGTTGATGATGAGGGAATTAGATTAGGAAATGAGACACTCAAAGTACTAATGGAGTTTTGCTATTTGGGGAGAAAAATAACTGATGATGGTCGAAGTAGAGAAGATATAAAATGTAGACTGGCAATGGCAAGGAAAGCGTTTCTGAAGAAGAGAAATTTGTTAACATCGAGTATAGATTTAAGTGTCAGGAAGTCGTTTCTGAAAGTACTTGTATGGAGTGTAGCCATGTATGGATGTGAAACATGGACGATAAATAGTTTGGACAAGAAGCGAACAGAAGCTTTCGAAATGTGGTGCTACAGAATAATGTTGAAGTTTAGGTGGGTAGATCACGTAACTAATGAGGAGGTATTGAATAAAATTGGGGAGAAGAGGAGTTTGTGGCACGACTTGACAAGAAGAAGGGACCGGTTGGTAGGACATGTTCTGAGGCATCAAGGGATTACAAATTTAGCATTGTAGGTCAGCGTGCAGGGTAAAAATCTTAGAGGGAGACCAAGAGATGAATACACTAAGCAGATTTAGAAGTATGTAGGTTGCAGTAAGTACTGGGAGATGAAGAAGCTTGCACAGGATAGAGCTGCATGGAGAGCTGCATCAAACCAGTCTCAGGACCGAAGACAACAACAATATGAGGTGAATGGTTTTGGAGAAATGTACATATCTTGCTGTCAAATTATCCTGTAGTAAGAAGCAGTCCACATTAGAAGATAATGTGCAACAGAGGAAAAGAGCCAAAATGTTAAGTGTAGAACTCATTAAAAGAAGAAGAATTATCATTTAAGAGTAAAGTACGTGGATGAAGACGACAATGAAGCTGGGAGAAAGAAATGCATAATGGACGCAAACGACAATGGCGTTTTCATTTCAAAGGTAACCAACTGTTTATCAAATGAAGAAAACTCTCTCTCTACAATCACTAGCCTTACAGCTCCCAGACACGACACTTCTCGATGCCCAGTTTCGTCAGTACACATTTCTGGTAAACAACGACGTTAGTTCTACAAACAATGAATTTTTGCCAGTGCATTATTTAGTACTTAATTAACAAATAAATCTATTTATGGGAAAAGAAACTTCTTCATAAATATCTGCAATGATATCAAATCTCTGCAGTATACTTCTTCTGAAGATCTCTAAATTTGGATTTTGAAAGCTCTCATTGATGATTGAAACTAATTACTGGGAGTGGTACTCGTATTTCCTATCATACGCGAGCAGTCGCTTTAACCTTCCAGCCTCTCCTTACAGCATTGCTATCTCTCGCCAACGATCTCCTCACTGCGAATTACTTTTTATCTAATACAGAAAAATGAAGACTTATTTCTTCTTGAAATAAACTTCTTTCACAAAATGAAAATTCAATTATTCATAATTTTAAAAATCTCTTTCCATAAAGAATATGAGCATTTCCTTGCAGTAATTAATTGTTCTTACTTTACAAAACGTAAAATCCGTTCCTTTTTTTCTGTGATTTCCAGCACATAAAAATTGAGGAAATAACGGTTTATAGGTTTAAAAATTATTGAGAGATCTTTCTTCTCCTTATCATCTATTCTCTCTCTCTCTCTCTCTCTCTCTCTCTCTCTCTCTCTCTCTCTCTCTCTCTCTGCTCCACTGAAAAACATTATTTCTTATTGCATTTTGTATAAAAATTACATAATTTTCCATACACTTTATCTTTCTTGCTAATTTGTGATGTTTCGTTGTAAGAGATAGCCAAAAATATCCCTTGCTTTTGTTGTTTCCTTTTACAGTGACGTATATTGCCCGTCCTTTTATTCAGTCATTTCTGCATCTTCGTGTATCATTTCTAGTTGGCCAGCCATCCTTTTCCACCTCCATAGTGAAGTGAGTAATCGGATGGTTTGAATTGTGATGACTTAAAAGTCTGTCCCAATTCTCGCTACCTGAGGCCAAACAACAGAAACATCGTCTCCGTGCCTAAAAACGCATGCATGTTTCAGTGCCGCAGACACTCCTCGAAATCTTCCATAAGAAACTTGTCAACGACAGATGCTAAAGGGCTCCTTATTTAAACTCCACTTGTCCGCTCGTAGACTGGACTAACTCCTGAAGTAATGTGCACGCTGACATACTAGTGGGCTCAACAGAGAAGAAATACATTTTGGTACATTGTATGTTGGAGTACCTATATTTTTGACAAAAGGCTCAAGAGGAAGTACTTTCTTATACACCTTCGGAAGGCTGTCTAATCTATAAGGAGCAGCACAGTAAGAGTTAAGAAACTTGTTAGTGTCTTCTCAGAAGAATCTTTTCTTCAGGAGGTTGTTAGTGTTCCTCGATATTATTGTTGCTGCGTCATCACAGAGTCTGTAACACACTGGATCGGATAGTTAACACTGCATCTTTTGAAAATAATCCTGATTGTGCAACGCAACCGTGGCGTAGCTCATGTCCTCAGATACGATAACAGTATCAGGATACACCCTGATGGATCTCAGAGAAGACCTTTCTGCAGCCGTAATATAACTCCTGGGCGAACGTGCCCCAGGCAGTATGGAACATGCTTTTCTTGTAGCCTCCACAGCAGCGTCTGAAAGTCCTACGGAATTTATAAAAACAATTGTACAAGTTTGGGCGTCAGTATAAACTTCAAACCTTTCATTAACATAAGTAAGGCACTGTTACCCAAAGATTTCTCGACGAGATTGATCACAGAACGTCGCGAGGTAATAGCAAACTCCGAAACACGGAAACATTTAACGTTCGCCAGTAGCCGGGCAGCGACAATACGAAGTTCCCAGTCAGACGGGTCTTAGGAAGTACCATCCGGCCAGTCACAGGAAAATGCTGAAATTGTCCAACAAAACCCTCAAATGAGGTCGAAATATTTCTTTAGAAACAAAATCCACCTGTCGGGGAGTGTAATGGTCAATCTCACGAGCAGACTATTTCTGGATGCGATTAGCAATAGGAGATTTTATGTGGTGCACTACTTTCGCAAACGACAAAGGTGCACATTGGAGTCTCACTCACATACTGTGATTTTTATAACACATCTGTAAGCAGCGAGACATTTCCTCCCCAAAGGTGTAAGCAATGGTAAACTTAAGCTTATCCCTGTGTACGCGATATTGAAATAACTTACTGGCATACAGCCGGGTAACGTAATCAACAGCCACTGATATTTCTGCACGTAAACACTTCGTCATTTTCAGGACACAAACGAAACGCGAGATCGGTGCGCGTTGCAACTTAAGCACCCGGTAGCGAACCAGGAATCAAAAGGTGCCGTATACAGCAAAACAACATACACAATAAACAACTAGCACTACCCCACAAACATCGATGGAGAAAAATTAATTAACAATGTCTGAGCAAGCAGGGTTAACTATTTCTCTCTGTTGTTTCAGCAGGCACAGATGTGAGCGGAAACAGCCGTCTCTGTTTATAAGGTCACTCCCTAGTTTTAATAGCTCCCTTAATAACACTATCTCAGTACCTGGTAGTGCGCGCTAGGATCTCCGCGTTGTTGTACTCCATGCTGATATGCGTGAGGTACTAACAGATGTGAAACTGTGAGAGCAGATAGTGAGTTGTGCCTGGATAGCGCAGTCCGTGGGAGTGTTTTTTGCGAAGAGCAAGTGTCTGGGTTAGAGTCCCGGTCCGACACACAGTTTTAATGTGTCTGTAAGTTTCAAGTTTGGCGGAGATTGTTCGCTCTTCACTGCAGTATCGTGCAATCCATATTTTGTACTTTGAGCCGGGAAATGGACTTGTTTGCTGCAAGACAAATTACTACACAGACACTGCAAGGACGCCTGAACTCCAACCCTGTCAGCACGCCTACTACCGATACGGTTTCCTTTGGCGAGGCAGCTGAGAACGGCGCGTTGCGACATCTACATCTACATCTACATTTATAATCCGCAAGCCACCCAACGGTGTGTGGCCGAGGGCACTTTACGCGCCACTGTCATTACCTCCCTTTCCTGTTCCAGTCGCGAATGGTTCGTGGGAAGAGCGACTGCCAGAAAGCCTCCGTGCGCGTTCGAATCTCTCTAATTTTACATTCGTGATCTCCTCGGGAGGTATAAGTAGTTGGAAGCAATATATTCGATACCTCATCCAGAAACGCACCCCTTCGAAACCTGGACAGCAAGTTACATAGCGATGCAGAGCGCCTCTCTTGCAGAGTCTGCCACTTGAGTTTGCTAAACATCTCCGTAACGCTATCATGCTTACCAAATAACCCTGTGACAAAACGCGCCGCTCTTGTTTGCATCTTCTCTATCGCCTCCGTCAACCCGATCTGGTACGGATCCCACACTGATGAGCAATACTCAAGTATACGTCGAACGAGTGTTTTGTAAGCCACCTCCTTTGTTGATGGACTACATTTTCTAAGGACTCTTCCAATGAATCTCAACCTGGTACCCGCTTTACCAACAATTAATTTTATATGATCATTCCACTTCAAATCGTTCCGCACGCATACTCCCAGATATTTTACAGAAGTAACTGCTACCAGTGTTTGTTCCGCTATCACACAATCATACAACAAAGGATCGTTCTTTCTACGTATTCGCAATACATTGCATTTGTCTATGTTAAGGGTCAGTTGCCACTCCCTGCACAAAGTGCCTATCCGCTGCAGATCCTCCTGCATCTCGCCACAACCCTCTAATGCTGCAACCTCTCTGTATACTACAGCATCATCCGCGAAAAGCCGCATGGAACTTCCGCACTATCTACTAGGTCATTTATATATACTGTGAAAAGCAATGGTCCCATAACATTTCCCTGTGGCACGCTAGAGGTTACTTTAACGTCTGTAGACGATTTTACACAGAAGTGGCGCCACCTTTTCTTTTCGGACGAGTTCTGGTTTTGACCATACCAACACTGTGGACGTAGTCGTGTGTATAACTATTGTAGTAATCTTTATCAAAGAACACACATTTGGTATCGAAGTGTTGCCTGCCATCGCAGCAGAGGAAGAAAAAAATGACGGTTGTAGGACGGCATTAAAGAGGATTGTTGCTTGTAATGAAAAACCAGCTGCCGCGAAAGTGACTTACGAATTTATAATGGACTTGCGGTACGTAGCGTCAACGGAAATAGTACAACAGAAACCTCATAAACAAAATACACTCCTGGAAATTGAAATAAGAACACCGTGAATTCATTGTCCCAGGAAGGGGAAACTTTATTGACACATTCCTGGGGTCAGATACATCACATGATCACAATGACAGAACCACAGGCACATAGACACAGGCAACAGAGCATGAACAATGTCGGCACTAGTACAGTGTATATCCACCTTTCGCAGCAATGCAGGCTGCTATTCTCCCATGGAGACGATCGTAGAGATGCTGGATGTAGTCCTGTGGAACGGCTTGCCATGCCATTTCCACCTGGCGCCTCAGTTGGACCAGCGTTCGTGCTGGACGTGCAGACCACATGAGACGACGCTTCATCCAGTCCCAAACATGCTCAATGGGGGAGATCTTGCTGGTCAGGGTAGTTGACTTACACCTTCTAGAGCACGTTGGGTGGCACGGGATACATGCGGACGTGCATTGTCCAGTTGGAACAGCAAGTTCCCTTGCCGGTCTTGGAATGGTAGAACGATGGGTTCGATGACGGTTTGGATGTACCGTGCACTATTCAGTGTCCCCTCGACGATCACCAGAGGTGTACGGCCAGTGTAGGAGATCGCTCCCCACACCATGATGCCGGGTGTTGGCCCTGTGTGCCTCGGTCGTATGCAGTCCTGATTGTGGCGCTCACCTGCACGGCGCCAAACACGCATACGACCATCATTGGCACCAAGGCAGAAGCGACTCTCATCGCTGAAGACGACACGTCTCCATTCGTCCCTCCATTCACGCCTGTCGCGACACCACTGGAGGCGGGCTGCACGATGTTGGGGCGTGAGCGGAAGACGGCCTAACGGTGTGCGGGACCGTAGCCCAGCTTCATGGAGACGGTTGCGAATGGTCCTCGCCGATACCCCAGGAGCAACAGTGTCCCTAATTTGCTGGGAAGTGGCGGTGCGGTCCCCTACGGCACTGCGTAGGATCCTACGGTCTTGGCGTGCATCCGTGCGTCGCTGCGGTCCAGTCCCAGGTCGACGGGCACGTGCACCTTCCGCCGACCACTGGTGACAACATCGATGTACTGTGGAGACCTCACGCCCCACGTGTTGAGCAATTCGGCGGTACGTCCACCCGGCCTCCCGCATGCCCACTATACGCCCTCGCTCAAAGTCCGTCAACTGCACATACGGTTCACGTCCACGCATTCGCGGCATGCTACCAGTGTTAAAAACTGCGATGGAGCTCCGTATGCCACGGCAAACTGGCTGACACTGACGGCGGCGGTGCACAAATGCTGCGCAGCTAGCGCCATTCGACGGCGGACACCGCGGTTCCTGGTGTGTCCGCTGTGCCGTGCGTGTGATCATTACTTGTACAGCCCTCTCGCAGTGTCCGGAGCAAGTATGGTGGGTCTGACACACCGGTGTCATTGTGTTCTTTTTTCCATTTCCAGGAGTGTATATGCGCCTACCTACTATTTCTCGACCTTTTGCAACTACGTGAGTACAAAGAACGGATAACAGTGGTGTAATACGTATTAAACCTTGCATATCGACTAATGGAAACATGGCATTAGCTCCGAGAAACCACCTTTTACGGCAATTGCTATATCAGACGTCTTCATCAAACTGCGAAGCATTGAGGATGCCCTATAATGAATTGGCAAATATTTTCTGATTTTGTGGGTGCCTAGTAGTAGCATTGAAATGAAAGGAAGCTGGTACGACCTAAGAAACTATTTTACGTAACCATGTTCATTAGATGCGTAAACATTGTATCCAGCAGTCAGTTTTCATGTTGGTAATGCCCTCATTCCCACACTTGGAAACGCCCAGAATCGTTTGACGAGTTCGATGACGAAACTGCACCTCTCCTGTGTCCCAACAAGGGCCATGTAATATATTACGGAGCCGTTATGTCCTTTATATCAAATGTACATGAATGCTCAATGTACTTCTTGATAGTTCACAAGGAGTTATAAAAGTTTTTCTGCGAGGTGCTACATATTACGGAGTTAACAAATGCTGGCCATTAGTACTGCAATACCGCATAGGATATTAAATACTGAAATTTTACTTATTGTGCCTATACAACATGGTAGGAAAATCTGCTATTAATTTTGAAGATGATACAGGGTCCGAAATTTAGGACAGAGAGCTGCCACCATTGGTAACAATAATAGCTGTAATCCGAAGAGTATCTGGTCGAACTGAGCTTGGATGACAGATACAAGTAGGTCACCCACACTCCTTAATGTCATAGTTCATTAATTTTAGTGGGTGGCAAGTGCTCGCATGCCAGTCTGTGGAAACCCATGACCAGTTGTTCTCAGTGGGTCAGAGACGTTGAGAATGTGTAAGCCAGGGCACGTATGTCAGGACAGTACAGGCATCATGCGACTTTGCATTATCTTGCTGAAAGATAACAACATAGAGACCTGCAAGATAGGGCACAGAAACCGGTCTTAAAACCCCAAAAATGTAACGTTTTCTGCCCATATGATCGGCAATGCGAACGTTAGGTGATCTTGTTGTGTACTCAGTGGCATGGCATAGCATCACTATGTGCTGGGCTTCTATAATGATGACGAATACACTACAGCAACGTTCATAGCCTTCAGAGCTTCTGCTGCGATGGCAGGCAACGCTTCGATACCAAATGTGTGTTCTTTGATAAAGATTACTACAATAGTTATACGAGTAAATACTCGTAATAATTTTGGGGCTTCTATGAAGCATGCACCAATGAAGCTTCGTGAATGAACTGTTCCTACTATACTGTTCAACACTGTACGTTAGGAGGATTTCCCCACCGATTAGACATCCCTCACCGCTCAGGTGTGTGAAGAGTTGCTTGTAGCCAGGGGCTAGCCGTTGCTCGGTACGTCACACAAGATGAACGTCAGCGGCTGTCATTATACAGCATTCACTAACTGTTGAGACGGTGCCAGACATCTGCAGATGTGCAAGAGAATGTCATAACGGTTGCAGAGATTTCTCTTCTTCAGGAACGGCAAAATACCTCCCGGGAACTCATCAATAATCTTGGTGCGTTCGGGGATGGTAGTTACGTAAAGTTCACTTATTTCTGAGTTACCCTGTAGGTGAATTTTTTTAAACGTCTATTGAGTAATACAGACCAGAACCACAGAGCACCTAAAACAGAACACTGATGTGCACTGCACTGTATCTATTGTTGGTTGTATATGATACCAGAGGAATAAACACGTTTTCTTCACATAAGATGAAAACTTGTCTGAGCTCATAATCGTTCTGGTTAATAGAATAACTTGCTGAAAACTCAAGAGTAATTATGTGCTAAAGTGGGACATCCTTTCATTATGGTCACTCCTGGGAGACGTAAGTCGGAATTCAACATCGAAAAACAGATTGTTTTCATCGAGTACGCATGGAATTCCTAACTGGAGAGAAATTGCCTGTGAGAGTTAGTTTAGTAAAAAATTCTAAAGCTAAAATAGTATTCTTCTACGCAGTCTTCACGATGAAACGTGGTTCTGTTAATGCCAATCACAACTTATATTTATTAATTTTGTGCTTTGCAATCATAATGAACCAGATGGAAGTCTTAGCAAACAAAGTCAGTTACATTCTTAGTAAGAAGTAGTTTATTGTTGCAAAGATTATTCGCACGTTCTCCGTCGAAATGATTTGGAACAAGTGATTTTGTAAGCCGTATAGACATGATTACTTTGTTTGTAGGGCTGTGTGACTGCCATTTACAGATTAATGAGTATAACAGTGGCTTAAATATAATAAAAATGAATATATTTGTCTTGGTTACTGTTCAAGTTACAGTGAAACACTAATTTAACAACAAAGTAGACATATTTGTCCACGACGGTATACTTCAGCTATAACCACGCCGTTGTCGCCTTCCTTGAAGATAACAGAAAAAGCTGTTTTACAGAGAGCAGAAGCTACTGCAAAAGTTAGATTATAGAAGGTCTGAAAGTTTTCCGTCCAGGACTCCCATAACCCTTTTTTTTGACAGTAAACGTGTGCGAACTACGTATTTCGGGAACAAGCAGAAGTCTAACGATGCCGAATCTCGCGAAGGGGTAGGATGATGCGACAGTTTGTGCTTCAAATCTCTCAGCTTTGTCAGAGAACGTATGTGGACAGATGAAATGTCTTAGAGAAATTGACTTTTTTCCTTTCGTAATCTGGGCAACTTTCACGTATACTGTCAGCCAGTTAGTACACTACACTTGTGTAGTATTCATATTATTTTTGTACCATTTGCAACGCAGTTCATAAAACAAATCGTTCTTACATCCCAGACAACAAGAGCCATAATATTTTCAGCAGATAAAACGAGCTTGGTCTTTTGAATGTGTAACGTAGCCGGCTTTGATGTGCTGCTGCGTGAGGTGGTCGATTTACGAACCTTTATTACAATAGATCAGCGCAAATAATCTATTAGATTATTTTTAAAACGCCCCATAATTATTTCAGAAATCTGTCCTTCGCATTGAACACACACGTCATCTATCGCGCACAAAGCTTTGTGTAGTATGTAGCGTACTCTTTCTTATAATATGTAGCAATCGACAGCTATTATATTTATCTCTTTCACGGCATTTTCATCAGTGGCTTCAGTTTTTGGACGTCCTTCGCTTGCGTCATTTTCCACGCTAGAATACGGTGTTTGGGTTCAGTTACCCAGTACATGAGAAAAAGAAAAACATTTAAAAACTTGTACAAATTCTTCGTAGGTTTCCTTTGGTAATAATTGACCAAAACAAATAAGCTGATAGAGACACGATATTTCAGTTCATCTTTAAATAGTTTTCTGAACAGATGAAGGCATCACTGCGTGGCATGAACCAACATAAAAACGTAATATCAAAGATATCAGCAGTATGTCGGAGCGAGAACGAAAAATTTTCGTCTTCCAATTAAACGGCTGTGTGATCAGCCACCTTCCTATCATTACCAGTGACGATCGTATAACGTGACGAACTGCGTTATTACATGTGATATGTGACATGATTAAAAGACACCTCATTTGTGACGATCATTCTGTCGAGAGGAAACGTGTCATCTATCCAAAGACATAAGGACACCTATATACAGCATTTCATGTGCCAATTTATTGACATCACTGCTGTCGAAATCGTCTTAGTCGAGATTTTTATTGCAGAATAAACGGAAATATGTATGATAAAGCATTTACCTGCAAAACATGACAAAACGATAGGAATGTCTCTCAACAGTTGCTGGTCAGGAAAATTGTGTGACGCTGCCACGGGAAAGTCGTCACTTGGCTTAGTAAAAGTACAAAGGCTTAAAGAACGCGAAACGTTTGTAATACTTATCACAATACAAGCTCAACACCCGCATCGTTATTGAGCAGTGTACCTGATGACAAAAGTTTCCCTGCTGATTCTATACAAATGATCCAGATAATACATAACAGTCTCTTAGCAGTTATATGAAGTGTGGTTTGGTGCCCAACCTCAGTAAACGGTAATCCTATAAAAGCCAACGTAGACCTCCAACAGTGACTAAATTCTTGTTGCTGTTTGGTCAGTGGTGACCGAAAACATGGTCATTAGCGACCAAATGGACATGTTATACGAAGTCTTAGAACATCTTGAACCTTAGTGGTAACTTTCTAAAAAGTCAGATCGTTGATGGTCAAGAAATATTCAGCGGATAGTGGACAAATGTGGCTTTTTAGCGTAAGAGAGAAAGCGTATTCGATATTCAAGGTTCAGAATCTAAGCTATTCTACAAGTGGAACATGTCAATATAGCACCGCCACCATGAATTACCGGTCACATATAGGAAGCAACTAAAATCTGTAAAGTTACTATCAATGTTTTCTTAGGGTGGTTCGCAGGTAACATAGAAATCTAAAAACGTGTTTCCTGGTGGAGTCACTAATGCTTCCGAACCTTGATTATAGTATTCCTATTCCCCAAGGACTTACGTATGAGAGCTCACGTCGGCAGGAACTGGTGATGAATACTTGTGTGCGATACATTTGTGATGTACGCTATTTCGACCATATTACTTCCTCCTACGAACCATTACCATGGATACTTATCGATAAGAGTACATTTTATATACCCTGTGTTTGCTGCATCGTCTTGTCAATCATTGCACTCGTTCCTTTTTATCTTCAACCATTACGTCACTATCTGAGAAACACAGCAGAAATACTTGTTATCAACAAACTAAAATCCACTCTATACCACTACACAACACTGCCAAATTCTCTGAATCATTTTCTATATCAGGAACCAGACATTGGAACAATCTTCCTCAAAACATTACAGAAATTGAAATCCTTTCCAACTTCAAAAGACAGCTTTCAAAATAGCTATCTCTTCTTGCAGCTCAGTCTCATTGACTCTCCATTCTCCGTATTTTTCCCTCTCATTTCCTACAGAGTTCTCCATTGAGATTCTCTTCTTTCTTAGCAGCCATTCTCACTTTCATTTCAATCCTCTCCTCTGTCATTATCCCTTCCACTTCTTCTGCTAGCAAAAAAGGCTTCAAAAGCGTGAAATTAATCACTATCATTCTTAATGCTTCCATTATTTTACTATTATTAGTGTTACTATTATTATTATTATTGTTATTATTATTATTACTGCAAATTTTACTTTTTGAATAATGCAAATTATTACTATTGAGTTTGTTATGTAATAACTAATTAATGCCATTATTAATTCCTCTATTTACTATTATTATTAGTGAAACTGTTATTATTATTTTACTAATGTTGCATATTATAATTATTGTGATTGCTACGTAATATTTTTTGTATGTTTTGTTCGAGGTCAGATGTGAGAGAGGGCCTTAAGGCCCTAATCCGGTCAGGCAAAGTGAGCGACAGATATATAAATGAATAATAAATAATTAGTGATTCAGGCGGATCAATTGCAGTATTTCAGAGGAACCCAACAGCAACGCTATCGAAGCCATAATGTTCAAGCGTCGACTACGATGTACTGGACATTCATTCTGTTGCTAAACACTAATTTATCAGTGCGTATTATATACTATCGACTGAGGACATACACGTTTATATCTCGAAGACCACTACGAGAAAATGTCAGTTAAATACTTGGAACATTATTGTTGTCGACTTTCCAACATCGCAGAAGTACCGTTTATTTGTTAAGTACAACTGCGCTTCGAAAATGCAGCGCGTTTACTGTGATTTACCAGCAGAACAGCAAAGTGGAACACAGTAATTACACACAGACTAGCCGTACAGTTGGGCTGTGTCTACACTTAGTGAGAAAAAGTCTTTGCTTCCAGATCTTGCCTCTGCAGTCAGTTACCCGAAAAAGATGAAAAACGTATTCACTACCGAGGGACAGAGATTGAGGAGACACTGTGGGTGGGCTCAGCGGCCTGAGTGGAAAGGTTTTCTTAGTTAGCGTAGCATCGTACTATTGCGAACTGCAAGAATTGTGTACTAGGTGTATCTATTGAGTGTTGGTGACTATGATGAGTGCCTGCGTAGTTCTAGTACCATGACGGGGAGGGAGAGGGCGACACGCGATGCTGGTGCTTAGCTTGTTCATGTGGGACAGTAGAAAATTCCCCATGCAAGCGATGTATCACCTTCAAAAGTGTTACATGCCATCTCTTCGAGAAACACTGAGAATTTGTAGTTTAATCTGGGAAATAGGCATGAAGCATGATCAAGAAATGTATCACACCATATCACACCACTTTTCCTCTCCTCACCGACCAAATAGTGGTGGTGGAAGTATCTTTCATGAGATGGATTCGATGTTGTTACCTCCGAGTTGTACATCAGCCCACTGGCTTGCGTTATGGAGCTCTACTGTGAAAGCGTGTGGTACCGTGTGATAGTCTAAGACGGTGATGAGCGTTGTAGGGACATCACCACTTGTCTGTAGACGGCGTACAAGGTGAACGTTTGATGCGTTCGCGCATGTCCTGAAAACATTTTGTCTTCACCTTAGTGATCTATTTGGATCGTCCACAGGTATAAGAGCACATTATCCTCTTTGTTTCCCGCAGCTGAATAGCACAGAGCCTTTCGCAAATTTCTCTTTAGTCCTTTGTCCACGGCTGTTGCTTTCAAATCACATTTGATACGATATCAGATTTATCACTTCAGATTCGCTGCTCTGTACAGTTTTATACAGAATGTCCCAGGAGTACTGATCAATATTCATTGATATGGCATCAGCTATCATTCGAAGAAAAAAAATGTCAAGCCTGTACATTAAGAGTTGTTAACTCTTCTTCTGTAGAACAGATGTATTTCACAGAAACAGAGATAAACAAGTGGTCAATAACTCTTAAGGTATGCTCTTTAGAGACCTCTGTTACTTGACATGTTTTTCTTGTTTTGTTCCCTACTAACACCTCTCCAATTTTGGGAAACATATGGCCTGCAATAGAAGAGATTTGCTTCACAGTATCCAGGATGAAGAAATATTGATAGCTCTTCGGATATGCAATTTAGAGCCCATATTTATCAGACTTTTTTCTTCGAATGATCGTTCCTGTCATATCCGTGAGATTGAGCACTCCCCTTGGGACGCCTTGTATAAGCTACGTAAAAATCGATTCAGAAATCCTGTTGAGATACAAGTTTGCATTTTAGCACAAACTGTTATAACTTCAAATGTTTCCAGAGGTTCATTTGATGTAGCTGCTGTTTAAAACTGACCATTACAGGTTTTTACGGGTACCAGGAGGCTGTATGTTGGAAGCTACCAACGTGCAGTCAATGAAAAGCCTAGGATACTACCTGTACATTTGATATGTGTTCCTGAGCACCTGAAAAACAAGTTTAATGCGTGTCATCATACGTATCAGACCAAGAAAAATATTTTCGCAGCAGCAATAATCAAGTTACCAGTTCATACTACTTCTTTTTGCTCTCTTGGTTAAGGGGTGAGTAGGTATCTACAGGGTGTTTACAGTTACAATTTCGCTACTTAACTCATTCTAGACGGAAAACTATTTACCTTACTTTTTAGGAATGATGTTCAGACCTGCGCTGCAGGATTTGAGTTGTTAATAGTGTTATTGTTATGATTTACTTTTACGTGCCGGTACTGGTGCGGCGCTGTAGGGTTGAAAAAAAAGCATTATTGTGCATTGCAGTTGCAGAAAGTCAACATGGGTCTTTTACTAGAAAAGCTGTTTTATTCAGACAAAAGCAAAAGTCAAATGTACAGAAACCGTAATTTATTGCAGATCTATGTTTAGACTATAGCAGCCGTTACATGTTTATGTCCTTACATGTTTATGCCTAAACAGGGTGTTTCCGTAAGAGCGTGTAAATATATAACATGACATAGAATATGCTCCACTGAACAATTTGAGGTAGGGAACCTGTGGTCAGAGAAACCAGCTCAAGGAGATAATAGGAATAAAATCACATTACCGTGTACTTTTTTGTTTACATTAGTCACAGTTAACTGCAACTACCATCACTGATACAATGAACGTACAATTTGTACTGTATCTTACAAAATGTGCTGATACTGACGGCCATCAACCTCAATGCAAGCACGACATCGGCGAACAAGATTGTGACGCACCATGACAAACATCCCTGGTGTGTTTCGAGTCACGTGAGAGATAGCCGTAATTCAGGCGACTAATTCCACCTCTGTATCCACTACGGCCTGGTGCACAAGGGACTTTATGTCCCCATAGGAAATAATCCAGAAGATTCAGATGACCTCGCAGGCCATGGAATAGAACCTCCCTTTCCAATAGTGGGACCAGGAAATACAGAACTGATATAGTTGCGGACGTCCACACTGAAGTGAGGCTGTGCACCGTCATGTTCTATCCACATCCTGTCACAAACAGCGAGGAGGTCAATGTAAGTTTGATACAACAGAGCCACCTTCTACATCTACATCTACATGATTACTCTGCAATTCACATTTAAGTGCTTGGCAGAGGGTTCATCGAACCACAATCATACTATCTCTCTACTATTCCACTCCTTAACAGCGCGCGAGAAAAACGAACACCTATCCGTTTCTGTTCGAGCTCTGATTTCTCTTATTTTATTTTGATGATGATTCCTACCTATGTAGGCTGGGCTCAAAAAAATATTTTCGCATTCGGAAGAGAAAGTTGGTGACTGAAATTTCGTAAAAAGATCTCGCCGCGACGAAAAACGTCTTTGCTGTAATGACTTCCATCCCAATTCGCGTATCATATCTGCCCCTCTCTCCCCTATTACGTGATAATACAAAACGAGCTGCCCTTTTTTGCACCCTTTCGATGTCCTCCGTCAATCCCACCTGGTAAGGATGCCACATCGCGCAGCAATATTCTAACAGAGGCCGAACGAGTGTAGTGTAAGCTGTCTCTTTAGTGGATTTGTTGCATCTTCTAAGTGTCCTGCCAATGAAACGCAACCTTTGGCTCGCCTTCCCCACAATATTATCTATGTGGTCTTTCCAACTGAAGTTGTTCGTAATTTTAACACCCAGGTACTTAGTTGAATTGACAGCCTTGAGAATTGTACTATTTATCGAGTAATCGAATTCCAACGGATTTCTTTTGGAACTCATGTGGATCACTTCACACTTTTCGTTATTTAGCGTCAACTGCCACCTGCCACACCATGGACAAGTAAAGTGAACGAACATTGAATCATGACTATTGAGTAACCAAGCTCGTCATCCTTGTTTGCTTTCAGGAAATAAAGTATGTACATTTGAATAAACAGCACAGTATGTGTATATTCGTAAGCATGTTAGTTGTAAATAAGCTGAGAAACAGGAATGCTAAACAAAGGGGTAGACAAGTTTGCTCCCACATCTGCTTGAGCTAGCTTCTGCGACCCTACGTCCCCAACCACAAATTGTTCAGTGGAGCATTCTTTATGTCCTGTTACATTTCTGCTCACTCTTACGGAAACACCCTGTATAACTCTTCTCGTAATGCACCTGTGATGACCATGTTGTAGTCGAAATATAGATGTACAATAAATTATGGATTCAGCGACTCTTTGTTTTCCTTCTTTCCACTTAACGGTCACTGGGCACCAGCGGTGTCCAACGGATTCCACTTTAGTATAAAACAGCAATAACTGGTTCTCGTGAATATCGACACGTTAAAGAAATACGGAGAAATGCTCTTTCCGCACCAAGTTGGACCACATAATTCGGAAGTTAGAATTAACTGGCGATATGGGAATTGCTCCTTCGGAAGGCCGATCGCCAGTTGCGCCACAAATTGTTGAAGAAGCAATTGTCGCGATGGCTGGGAATTCTGGACGGAATGTGCACTCTTCAAGCAGTGCACGATTTGTGTCACGACAACTGAATATTCCATGAACCACCGTCGTTTCGCGCAGCAGTAGAACAGTCTCTAGTGCGTTTCCGGACTGTAGTGGATGCAGATGGCTGCAGACGGTCGTCACACTGGGGGAAGTTTGTCACCTATGGAACTCAATAAAGCTCTTATGTCAAAATTAAGCTGAAAACGCATAAAAATAATGATGTATTACTTTTGCTGTGCCATAAAGGAGCTGATATTTGGAACTCATAGATAATAATTGTTGCACGAGAATACTGGAATTGGTCGAAGATTTTGAATAAAACGAAGTATTAGAATTGCTTTCCATATACAAGTTGATTCAGCTGCCGCTGCAGATGTCGTATTATGTAACCTACAATGTTATATCTGACTTTCAAAAACCACGCTCGAGTTTGTCATATATCTCCCTCGTTATACGCCAACTATTAGTCCTACGGAAAAATGAACAGGACCTTTCTTGTAGGAAATTTTTGCTAGAGGCTATACTTTCCGAGTTATTCAAGAAAAACCTACAAAAGTGATCTTCAAACGTCCTGCCAGTTACACACTCTGACTCCACCGGTCAGGATTTCCGGTATGTTCTTGATGGCACACCCTCGTACCATTTTACAAAATTTGCGACTACACGAA
Organism: Schistocerca gregaria; assembly: GCF_023897955.1. Taxonomy (NCBI): domain Eukaryota; kingdom Metazoa; phylum Arthropoda; class Insecta; order Orthoptera; family Acrididae; genus Schistocerca; species Schistocerca gregaria. Next base: position 768,519,479 of record NC_064920.1, read on the forward strand.
TTATATTCACATTCGACCTTTCTTGGTCTTCATTGACTGGCCTTATTATGCCATCGGCTTAGTCGAGCAGACACAAATTGTAAAAGTGACATTTGTGGATATTTTACCTAAGAATTCTGCAAATTTTAACAGCATAAAATAAACAATTACATCATTGTATTTGTCAGTCCTGATTACTACATAACTGCTGTGATTGTACGGGTTAAGTTTGGATCGAATTGTCAACGTAATTAATTTTAGTGTAACATTTACAAAAGTGGTTTTTCTTTCATTACCCTCACTGGCACGCTTAATTGATAATGTTAACGGAATAGCCTGCAATATCGCTGGCTTAGTAGCCAAGTCAATAGAGACCAAAAAAGGTCAAATGTCTGGAATATTTGGTGTAGTGGGAAATTTTTGAACAGTTGTAGGAGGGACTGCCGCGAACAAACTACTAGAAATGTTGACTGGTGAGGGATGAGTGTGGGGGCGGAGGTGCGTTTGAAGTCACTTTTGTATGTTTTTCTTGAATAAATAAAAAACCGTGGCCTCTAGCAAAGACGTATCCCGGTACAAAGTTCAGCTACGTTAAATTTGATACAAAAAGGTCCTGCTTATTTTTATTGTAGGAGTAACAGTTTGCGCATGGCGAGCGAGACAATATGAAAATATCAGGTATGGTTTTTGAAGGCCAGATATAACATTGTGGGTTGCGTAAAACAATATCAGTAATGACAGCTGAGTCACTCTGTATACTAGCAAAATCTGCACGAGTCCAATTGTTGATGACAGTTGCTAGTAATATCTGATTAATGTTGTAGACCTATTGTTTGCGATTTCCGGAAAAGGGGGCGGGAATCTAAGCAATGTCGCAACATGTCGTTGCAGTATTAATAGTTGCTATTGCCACGGTGTTAGTGTTCGCAGAGCTGAGTGTTTGCGCGCCGCGGCGTGTTGACAGGAGGAGGTGCGCTCCGGCGTGGTGTGGCTGTGCCGGCACGTCTGCAAGGGCCGCATCTTCTGCGCGCTGTGCCCCGCCACCACCTCCAGGTGAGTCCCTCCTGTTCGACGAGCTCTCACTTCTCTTTTTTACAGAAGGCAAAAAACACCACTCTGACTGTAGAAACATAATTTTAAGCTGTCCTGAAGCCTCTACCTGTCCTTCACGTGAGAGGCATCAGGACAGCGTAAAATAATATTGTAGACATAACTTATACCACCTGAGGACGAAGCTAACATGGCGTGAAACCGATCGTGTTTTTAATAAAAAAAACTTTCTACTGTCAGAGCGTTGTTTTTTGCCTTTTTATAAAGCTATGGATATTTGGCTGCCATTGTCCGCCGTCCAGAACAATATCTTCAAACTTCGTCTTACAGAAAACTCTAGAAAGAAAGATAAGGCTTTGAATTTTAAAGTCCTCTCGATGACGAAATAACTCTGGGTACAAGCTCGGACTGTGGGAAATTGACCACACTAGGTCCGTCGACGGTTTCATCTAATCCACGGAAAACATAAATCTGAATGGCGTGACCTGTACATTCACGTTCAGAGTTGCATGAAGTAAACATTTGAAACTTGCAAGTACAAGTTCTCAAATCCATGTGTATTATAAAAATGATAAACATATTTGTGTGTGTGTGTGCGTTTGTGTTCCACACTTCCCAAACCACTCAACTGGTTTTTTCAACCAAACTTGGTACACATATGAGATGTGACAATAAAATAATGAGACCGATTTTCTTTGCAAGATGTGGCAACTCTGCAGGCTTGCGTAGGCACAATATCTTTGACCTTCGTCCATAAGCTGCTTCTTGTCCAAGCGGCACATTGACACAACTCCTCAGTCGTGAGTTGTGCTGTAATAAGTTAACACGTGTTTGTGTCTCTTGTTACGGGAATGGAACCGCATAATATTGCGCAACGGTATGCCATTTCTTTTTGTGGTGAAAACGCGAAGACAACTTAGGGTAAGCTACAGAAGGCTTTTGGAGAGGAGGTTATGTCAAGAGCTCAAGTTTTTCATTGGCACAAAATGTTTAGTGAAGGCAGAACGAATGTTGAAGATAAAGACCCCAGTGGCCGACCATCAACCTCACGGACGGATGTCAACTTGGCCAGGGTGCGTGCACTCGTATGGTATGATCGAAGATTATCCGTGGAAATGATGGGAGAAGAACTGAAGATCAATCGAGAAACGGATCGTCTAATAATAACTGAAGATCTTGGTACGAGAAAGATTTGTACAAAAATGGTCCCAAAAAACTCACACTACAACAGCGAGAAACACGGAAAAATGTGGCAGCCGATCTGTTAGAGCAATAGAGCAAACGGAAATCAATCCAGAATTGTTGAGCCGTGTTATCGCTGGTGATGAAAGTTGGTTTTTTCAGTACGATCCAGAGACAAAAAGCAAAGTTCGCATTGGTGCTCAAAGTGATCACCCAGACCAAAAAAACTGGCATGTGAAAGTCAAAAGTGAAATGCATGCTTGTGTGCTTCTTTGATTCCAAGGGAATTGTTCATAAAGAGTGGGTGTCTCCTGACAAACAGTTAAACAATATTACTACAAAGCAATTTTAGAAATGCTTCGTAAAAAGGCTCTTTGTGCCGTGCCAACATTGCTGATAATTGGATTCTTCATCACAATAATGCGCCATCCCATACTGCTCTGTCAGTACTCGCAAATTTTAACCTCAAAAGAAATTTCAGTACTACCACAGCCACCTTATTCGCCAGATATCGCTCTGTGCGACTTTTTTATATATCCAAGAGTCAAAACGTCTGTCAAGGGACACTGTTTTCAAACAACACAAGATGTCCAAAAAGATGTGACGAGGGTCTTAGAGGATATTAAAGAAGATGAGTTCCATGAATGTTACCATCAATGGCAGAAGCGCTGGAAAAAGTGTGTGCAATCAGAAGGCAAATACTTTGAAGGAGACAACACTAAACTTGACTAAAACGGTAAGACTCACCTACCTGTCAAAGTGTCGGGGGAGGGGGTGAAAAAGAAGCGTCGCCCGTGACGCGTAATCTCCCAGACTTTATTCATCCAGCATTTGGGAACGAGAGCACTCGGCGCCTTTCAATAAACTTTACACGTAATTTCGAGTCATTACGAAATTTATTTATCTGTGACAACCCCTACAAAATGATGAAAGAAAGAAAGTCTATCGCATGATACTTTTCCACTGTTCACGCAGTAAAAGTATCACATGAGGCATGACGTTATAATTTATTACATCTTTACAGTATTCAAATATATCACTAAATTTCAGTGTAAAGTTATATCATCGTAGAACACGTAGTTCCAGAGATATGATGTCATAAACAATGAGATGCGTGAAAAGCTGCCGCACCATGCATGACGCTTATATTTATTACTTCTTTGTTATCAACTTTATTCGCAATAAATGTAGCAGACGGTATCCACATATTTCGCTGAATGAACCTGCAATATTATGTTACTGTACAACACATACTAGGAAATATGACTTCATAAAGTCTGAGAAGCGTGGAAAACTGCCACTGCGTGCATGACGTTTAAATTCTATTCGCAACACTTTTTGCAGATAGTATTCACATAGCCCGCTGAACATACCTGCAAAATTATTTCATTGTACGACACATAGCTCTGGAGATATTACGTCACAAACAAGACCAGATGCTGCGTGGTGCAGGCTTGGACTCACAGCTACAAATAAATACCTGTGCAATCCCGGGTTTAGCTTCTAGTTAAGAAATAAATACAACGGCATTACTTCGTAATTCAGACGGTGTGGAATTTGTATCGCAATAACACTAAAAATTTAAAGCGTAGGATTGTCTTTCACCAACTCATCAATGCCTCTTCACTATTGCCCACGCTGAACACTTCTACATCTACATGTACACCTCACAAACCAGCTTAAGCCGTGAGAAGGTGGTTACTCTGTGTACCACAATCACTCGTCACTTTCCTGCTCTGTTTACGAATCCTGCATGTGAGCTCAATTCTCCTTAATGTTACTTTTACGGCCTTTTCGTGAGATATACAAGGTGATAATAACCAAACTTTCGCTACTTGAGCCAGTGTAGGTGGAAAACTATTTATCGTATGGGTACGCAACTCTAAAGGAATGATGTTCAGACTATGTCGTCCCGGACTTACTTGTCGATAATGTTAGTGTCATGACTTGCTGTTAGGCGCTGGAACTGGTGGGGCGACTTAGGATTGAAACATAAGCTTTCTGACATTCCGCTCGTTTTCTCTTTCGTCAGACATCATCAAAACCGCGTGTCAGTGCGGAAGCGTCTATAGAATAAATGACTAGAGTAAGGAGTGCACCCTTGTTCTATGACATAGCACAATGGTGTTTACGCTCTAAACAAATCAGTTTTAATGCAGAATTCTTGTCAAGGGAATATACGAGTTTACATAATTTGTAATGTGACAATGTTAGGATAGCTGTTAAGATAACACATTTAATCCTGAGTAATCGAAATAACTCTAAATGCAACAATATCAAATTTATTACCAGAAGTTTCCTTACAAAATTATTCTTACTACTACATAGTGAAGTTGGCCAATATTACGACAAATCATCCCATTCCGTTTCTAAGTTCAGTACTATTTAGGATGACAATCAAGTCTATGGAGGATTTTTAGATTTTTGTGACAAGCTGAGCAAAATATTACTCAGGGTTGCACGAGTTCACAGTGGACACAAGCTGGTAAACCAACAAGTTTACACATATGCTCTAGGTATTTACCTTAGCTGCTATCGTCCTTTGAAATTTCTATAAGAGCTAATCAAAACCTTTGATCATTTTATCAGCAGAAACTCTCCTATGTTTCTCGTTAAGTGAGAAAACATTCAATCATCCCTCTCCTCGAATTATAGCGATATGCACGCGCGTGGCTGGAGCAGCGTGAATATTACAATGTCATCTCAGTTCTCAGAAGAACAATTAACTATGTCGCCAGTTTGTTTCTTCGTTGCTGGAGCTCAACGATGCTACAGCTTATATCTAGCTGAATGTTAGCCGCATTGAATGCAGTGTTCACACAAAATTCCTCCTCTGCATTGTACAGTGTGTTATGCCCGTGTTCTGCACTTGACGCCAGTTCAGGGGAGAGTCCCCAAAATTTTCGAACTTGTCTCTCTCGCAGAAAAACTGTCCCCCACCTGGGTCCTTTCATGATCCACGTCACGGTTATTTCCGACCAATAGGAACGTTCCTCTTATTTTTTGGGAACTCTCTCTGCCAATCCCAAAGGGCCTACCATTAAACTGTGTCAAAATTTCGGCACACTACTCCTTCCTAGTTCGTGTCACCCAATCAGACATTTTGTGCCCGCTCCAGATGCCTAAAAGTTACATGAATACATCTCGAGCGTACCATGTGCAGGTCACGTGATCGACTGCATCACTGGTTTGTTCGTATCCATCTGGAAATTCCCCAAAGCAGTTTTATAAAGCTTCTTTCCATACCACTCCGGTGGCCTGCTACTTGTCCTCCTGGATGAGTCACCTGGCCTGTTTGTTGTCGCTCACCATGGGTCGCTTTTAAAAGCTTTCCATTGTACTCCACCCATGACGTGCCCGGGACGTTGACCCTCACATTTGCTTCCAAAACAAAACATTTCCTCCAGCAGCTTGTTTCACCTCTTGCTCATTGACATACAGGATATTGATTCGGTGTGCTAGTACCGTCGACTGAGTGTCTTCCCTATGCATTGCATGCTGTACAGTTTTATAGGCAAATCTGCTCATTTATGCCGAAGTATGTCAAGTGACATATTCAACTTACCGGTATGATGTATAAAACCTTTTATGTAAGGTGCGAAATTGACCTTCATATAATCTGCCACCTTACAGCTTCAGTGCACATAACAGTTACAAGTAGTTAACATGGGACTGGATAATGTTTACAGGCCATTGCTGATAGCGATAGCTGCTTCATCAAAACAACAGGAATAGCTTGTCTGCTCTTCACGAGTATCGACGCATTAAAGGAAAACGGAGATGTACCATTTCTATCAGGGGTTGAAGAACATGATCCACAAATCCACAAGTTCAAATTAACTGGCGATTTGGGAACTGTTCTTGGGAGAGGTCTACAGATATTTGCGTCAAAAATTGTTGAAGAAGCTACTGTTTGCCATGGCTGAGAATGCTTGACGCAATATGCCACCTTAAAACAATGCACGAGCAGTCTTATGACAGGCGAACATTCCATAGTCCACGGATCGAAAAGTGCTGAGAACGATATTGTGAAATGGCGTATCTAGTGCGGTTCCAGGCTGTCTTCTTAGTCACACTGAGAACCGTTTGTAACCTGGAACGTAAACATGGTATGAAATTAAAAAATTTTGCCCCTTTATGTGGAAATTCAAGTGTGTTTCTTCACTGGTGTACTCGTTATTTCCACAAAGTTTCAATGTCTACTCGTTTTTCATGGAGGATATCTCAAGTAGCGAAAGTTTAATTATAACCACCCTGGATGTAGCTGTATGAACAGTCTAATGAGTACACAGTATGGTTTGAGAGTAAATCGGAGAAAGACGAAGGTAATGAGAAGTAGTAGAAATGAGAACAGCGAGAAACATAACATCAGGATTGATGGTCACGAAGTCAATGAAGTTAAGGAATTCTGCTACCTAGGCAGTAAAATAACCAATGACGGACGGAGCAAGGAGGACATCAAAAGCAGACTCGCTATGGCAAAAAAGGCATTTCTGGCCAAGAGAAGTCTACTAATATCAAATACCGGCCTTAATTTGAGGAAGAAATTTCTGAGGATGTACGTCTGGAGTACAGCATTGTATGGTAGTGAAACATGGACTGTGGCAAAACCGGAACAGAAGAGAATCGAAGCATTTGACATGTGGTGCTATAGACGAATGTTGAAAATTAGGCGGACTGATAAGATAAGGAATGAGGAGGTCCTACGCAGAATCGGAGATGGAAGGAATATGTGGAAAACACTGATAAGGAGAAGGGACAGGATGATAGGACATCTGCTAAGACATGAGGGAATGACTTCCATGGTACTAGAGGGAGCCGTAGAGGGCAAAAACTGTAGAGGAAGACAGAGATTGGAATACGTCAAGAAAATAATTGAGGACGTAGGTTGCAAGTGCTACTCTGAGATGAAGAGGTTAGCACAGGAAAGGAATTCGTGGCGGGCCGCATCAAACCAGTCAGTAGACTGATGACAAAAAAAAAAAAAAAAAAAAAAAAAAAAAAAAAAAAAAAAAAAAGCTGGGAACACTCAATCAGTTCACTCTTCTAGGAGCGCACACTCGCAGAATGTTGACAGTAAAGTTCTCCCTAAAGCATCAGTGTGTCTTGTAGCATCTAGCTCTGGAATTTGGTGATCATCTCCGTGACTGTCTAGCTCTTACAAAACGAACCCGTTACGAACTGCGTTGGTCTTCTTTGGACAAACTCTACCTCATCTATTAGTTCTGTCTGGTAGGATCCCACACTGAGGGACAATTTTCAAATGTTGATCGTACGAGGGCATTGTGAACTATATCGTTAGTGCGGATTTTCCCAATGACTGTAAGTCTAATATCTTTGTTTCCTACGATTAGTTTTATATGGTGGTTTCACTTTAAATAGCATCGTACGCTTTATTCCCGGATATGTACAGGATGTGACTGTTTCTGCCTTTTTACTCGCATCACATTTGTTCACTTTGAGAGCTACAGCTTCTTTTCTCACACGTAACATGCATTTTCCTACCTTTCCTAGTCAATGTTTGCATGTACGTCTTCCTCTTGTTCCGTCCGCTTCACTAAAGCTTTCATATTACATGCGCTTCACATCCCACCGTTTTGTCGTCTCATGAATAGTTTATTTACAGTGAAAACCGTTACTTTCAGATCCGTGACTTTTTAAAACTAACTGCAATGGGAATATGTATGAACAGCTAGGCGAGAATTAAAATGATAAATCGCTGTGTTGAAATAATTTGCATATATTCAGCAGTTCACTGGGAACCATTTCGATCTAAATTTCCTGCCGCTAGCACTTCACAACACCTGTGTCTTCATGATCTGCAGAAATGGCGCATGCTGTGCTGGAAATTTCAGTACTCTTCTCATTTATGAGCAAATGACAATTGTAAGTGATTTTTCCTTCTTAAATAAGAGACAGGCTTGACTTCTGATTAACAGCAGCTTTATATTCAATTTCCTTAGACGACAGAAACACTTTCTAGTCGTGTCTCACTGGCATCAGACAACAGACTTCTTTTTTTCCAACTTCAAGTGAAATTACCAATTTACTTATGTTGAGTTTATTACATATCGATCTCCGACAAGGATGTTGAAATGCTTGACATACACATGTTCGTTTTATTGATAATATAGAATCGTTCTATAGGGAACTGAATTCTGCATGCTATATATTAAAATAGATTCAGAACAACAGACTAGCCATATCGCCCATTGGCTAGACCAAATCCCTATGCGTCACGTTACCTTGTATAAAAACTTCTGTGTTCTTGCCACGTAAAATCTTATAGTCAATAAGCATTTTATTAATTTTTTCTTTCCTTCACCCAGTAGTTCTGGTCGGTGTATTTGAAATCCAGCCTGTTGTATAAAACTTGTTTTTTTCTTTTTCTCTACCAAATCTCAGTCTCTTGGGTGGAGACTGCCATTACTCCATGCATGTCAACAGATTAGAAAGGAGCATATGGATAATGAGTGTTCCTATACACGAAAATGGAGTTTGAAGCCACTTAACCATGGGGAGGTAGATTATACACCTCCACTACTATGCTCCAGCGTCATTCCTCTATTACTAGATTATTAGATAATAGTGCGAGTCCTCAATTTATTATGATTCTTGCTCAGATCAAACGTATGACTACTGGAACTGTTCCTGCTGCTTTTAGTTGCTCACATGCTAGGTAAAGTATTTGGCAATAAGTGTCCTCCAGTGATTTCGATCAGTGCCGAGTCTTCAGTTCTCCCAGCTCGTTCCGGCCGGAGTGGCCGAACGGCTCTAGGAGCTAAAGCCTGGAACCGCACGACCGCTACGATCGCAGGTTCGAATCCTGCCTCGGGTATAGATGTGTGTGATGTCCTTAGGCTAGTTAGGTTTAAGTAGTTCTAAGTTCTAGGGGACTGATTACCTCAGAAGAAGCCCCATAGTGCTCAAAGCCATTTGAACTTCCCAGCTCGTGTTCCTACACTGAAGATCCTTTCGTTTGCAGGCGTCCGTCGGTTGGCTTCCACAGCATTGTTGGTTTCGGAATTCCTCTGTTTTCATGCTTAGAAAATGACCCGTAAGCTTCAGCCTTATTTCAGCTACGATTTTATGCAGGCTGCGTAGACCACTGCTTCTCAGCACTTCATCATTTGAAAAGTGGTCGCGATAGCTGATCTTCAAACTTCGCCGCAATCATCAATGGAAAAACGGTACGTTGATTTTGCTTATCTTTTACAGGTCTCAGAAATTTATTTAGTCATTTGTTGAATGAGAGGGGAGTACAGCCGAAGCTTTGATGCGGTTACGTATTTCTTATTCCCTCTACACGGGATGGCGTTCAGAACCATCCGTTAGATTATCTGAGAACACGACATGAGATCTCTGTCAGTCGTATATGTCGAGGCGATAAATACACCACTTACAAAGTGACAGGCAAGAGGCGATAGGATGTGTCGCATCGGCTTCTGACCACACCCTGAAAATGTACCTTGCTGTGATACGGCCAGTCTGTTCAACACCCTTAGTAAAATCACGCAGTGCTATCTCTTCCAATATATGCAGATTAAAAACTGACAAACATGTATCCGTACACTAATTCCGGTTTCTTCAGAAATCAGTTTCAAGAAAGTCAACGATTCGCCCCATTAAAACTTTACAAAATGATGGTGGTGCTTCTTTTTGGTACAGTAACAACGAACGCTACATAAGTCTTACCACTAGAAGAGAAGTGTACGCAGTCATAATAGCGCCTCTGCAGCTCAAGCTGATTAATTGCCATATTAAACACGAATAAAAAATTTAGAAACAGCTGTTGTGTGTGAAATAAAGAAGGAGAGAGAGCCTTAGAACAGTAAATTGACAGAAATCAACTATCTTACGGACGGTAATGAAATGTAACACTAGAAATCCATGTCCCAAAGCAAACTAGTTATAGACAATATGCGATCCAGATTCCAAAATGAAGAACACTGCATAAAATTGTCCTTAGAGTTGCATATTAAATCGTTTGTGATTGTTTTGTTAATTTTAACATGGTAACTGACGATACTACCTATCGTATAGAGGGAAACTTTTATGTCTATCGATTTTTGCAATGGGTACTCAGCTACTACGGTTAACAATACTACCCTGAGACGTTGTTTCAGTCATCAAGCCGAAAACTTATTAGATACAGCTCTCCACGACAATCTGTTTGGGGAAGGCTCTTAATATCTGAATAACTGCTGAGTCATAAATTCATTAGAACCTGTTTGCTCCATTTTTGTCTTCCTTTGCAATTTCTACCCTCACAACGTTTCTCCATTACAACATTAAGTACTCATTTAAGGTTCAGGATACGTCACATGAAGCAATTCCTTCTTTTACTAGGCGATGTTACAAAGTGCACCCCTTCAATTTTCTTCATTTGGAGGTCAGTGCCTGAATATAAACTTTCTAATGTAATGAGCTTCAGCTAAAAAAAGTCGCTTTCAAAAATTGGACGATTTACGGGCGCTGTTCGGTATAAACATTTCAAAATAATCAAGAGAGTTGCCGGTATATGAAGAAAAGATTATTATATTCTTGTGGTTACAAAATCTACACTGCCATAAACTCTTTTTTCATTGATTTTAACTACCTTGTTGATGTCAGTACTTTGAAGGATTTATTGCTGATAGTTAAGCATTGCATCAACATCTGTAAAACTCTGTAATTCATTTAGCAGAATACAAGATTTGTAGTTAACCAACAGTTTGTAACGCACTAATCTTGTAATCGTGAGACTGTAGGTTCATTTCCCCCTAAAGGTAACGTTTTTACTTTTATCTAAATTTTATATTTCTTATCAAATCGAAATATTAAACAAAACCTGAATCATAATTTGTTGATACGAATAATGTCTTTCCCTTTTTCTTATTATTGACTCAAAAATGCAACGTACACGATAAATTAAAATTTATTACAAAATGCGAAACATCAGATAGGAAATACAAAACTTTTTCAATTGTAGAGATTGAATATTGTTTCACTTGACAATAAGGCACATCGCATGTATGTATAAAATTTTATTTTCATGAGACTAGCAATAAAACATGAAAATAAGTTCTTTAATTTAAAAACATTATTTAATGTTAGTATTTATGGTTTAGATTTGATGATAAATACAAATTTTAAATGAAAGCGAAAGAAAAATTTCTACTAAAAAAATCGAATCCGCGACTGCTAATTCCCTTGAAATAGTTTGTACTTAACAACGCTCGAAAATGTTCTAATTTTCAATGGCGGTTCTTTAGAGTTTTTTGTTCTCTTTTTTTATATTACAGTTGCGTCGTTCTGTTCCAGGAGATTGATGACCGGAGGGTATTTTCCTTCATATCCAATGAAAAAACTCGGAGAACACCAAACTGTAAGGTGACCCTCTTAGTCAGGCTATACCATATAAAGCTCTTTCCTCCTCATTTAGATATCATACCCCTTCATTAGTTACTCGATATACCAATACAATCTTGAGCTTCCACATTAGACACCACATTTCAAAAAATACTATTCTCTTATTTCTTATCCTAACCTGTTCTATTTATCGTTCAAGTTTCACTTCGATGCAAGACTAAACTCTAGACACTGCCAGAAAATACACTCCTGGAAATTGAAATAAGAACACCGTGAATTCATTGTCCCAGGAAGGGGAAACTTTATTGACACATTCCTGGGGTCAGATACATCACATGATCACACTGACAGAACCACAGGCACATAGACACAGGCAACAGAGCATGCACAATGTCGGCACTAGTACAGTGTATATCCACCTTTCGCAGCAATGCAGGCTGCTATTCTCCCATGGAGACGATCGTAGAGATGCTGGATGTAGTCCTGTGGAACGGCTTGCCATGCCATTTCCACCTGGCACCTCAGTTGGACCAGCGCTCGTGCTGGACGTGCAGACCGCGTGAGACGACGCTTCATCCAGTCCCAAACATACTCAATGGGGGACAGATCCGGAGATCTTGCTGGCCAGGGTAGTTGACTTACACCTTCTAGAGCACGTTGGGTGGCACGGGATACATGCGAACGTGCATTGTCCTGTTGGAACAGCAAGTTCCCTTGCCGGTCTAGGAATGGTAGAACGATGGGTTCGATGACGGTTTGGATGTACCGTGCACTATTCAGTGTCCCCTCGACGATCACCAGAGGTGTACGGCCAGTGTAGGAGATCGCTCCCCACCCCATGATGCCGGGTGTTGGCCCTGTGTGCCTCGGTCGTATGCAGTCCTGATTGTGGCGCTCACCTGCACGGCGCCAAACACGCATACGACCATCATTGGTACCGAGGCAGAAGCGACTCTCATCGCTGAAGACGACACGTCTCCATTCGTCCCTCCATTCAGGCCTGTCGCGACACCACTGGAGGCGGGCTGCACGATGTTGGGACGTGAGCGGAAGACGGCCTAACGGTGTGCGGGACCGTAGCCCAGCTTCATGGAGACGGTTGCGAATGGTCCTCGCCGATACCCCAGGAGCAACAGTGTCCCTAATTTGCTGGGAAGTGGCGGTGCGGTCCCCTACGGCACTGCGTAGGATCCTACGGTCTTGGCGTGCATCCGTGCGTCGCTGCGGTCCGGTCCCAGGTCGACGAGCACGTGCACCTTCCGCCGACCACTGGCGACAACATCGATGTACTGTGGAGACCTCACGCCCCACGTGTTGAGCAATTCGGCGGTACGTCCACCCGGCCTCCTGCATGCCCACTATACGCCCTCGCTCGAAGTCCGTCAACTGCACATACGCTTCACGTCCACGCTGTCGCGGCATGCTACCAGTGTTAAAGACTGCGATGGAGCTCCGTATGCCACGGCAAACTGGCTGACACTGACGGCGGCGGTGCACAAATGCTGCGCAGTTAGCGCCATTCGACGGCCAACACCGCGGTTCCTGGTGTGTCCGCTGTGCCGTGCGTGTGATCATTGCTTGTACAGCCCTCTCGCAGTGTCCGGAGCAAGTATGGTGGGTCTGACACACCGGTGTCAATGTGTTCTTTTTTCCATTTCCAGGAGTGTATTTCTCAACACATACATGTATATTAAATAATATATTTGTCTCTTTCAGGAAAGATTTTCTTGCCACTGACAGTCTATATTTTACACTCTGATTTTTATGTGATAATATAAGCCAAAGCAATGAATTAAATTTTGTACCAGTACCAGGATTCGAGCCGAGGCCTTCTGTTTACTAGGCAGACGGACTAACCGTTAAACCAGACTCGCACTGCAGTTACCACTGCCGCACTGACTACCCTAGTACGTCTTCCTCGCCGATACAACTCACGCCTCAGCACGTTGCTATTGCCCATCTAAACTCGCACCAGTAATGCCAATACTCTCTCATTTTCGAACAACGGTTGAAATGGGGTCGATCCTGGCTGTAACTCAGGCGTAGATGATATGCAGGGTGTTTCAAAAATGACCGGTATATTTGAAACGGTAATAAAAACTAAACGACCAGCGATAGAAATACACCGTTTGTTTCTATATGCTTGGGACAACAGTACATTTTCAGGCGGACAAACTTTCGAAATTATAGTAGTTACAATTTTCAACAACAGATGGCGTTGCAAGTGATGTGAAAGATATAGAAGACAATGCAGTCTGTGGGTGCGCCATTCTGTACGTCGTCTTTCTGCTGTAAGCGTGTGCTGTTCACAACGTGCAAATGTGCTGTGGACAACATGGTTTATTCCTTAGAACAGAGGATTTTTCTGGTGTTGGAATTCCACCGCCTAGAACACAGTGTTGTTGCAACAAGACGAAGTTTTCAATGGAGGTTTAATGTAACCAAAGGACCGAAAAGCGATACAATAAAGGATCTGTTTGAAAAATTTCAACGGACTGGGAACGTGACGGATGAACGTGCTGGAAAGGTAGGGCGATCGCGTACGGCAACCACAGAGGGCAACGCGCAGCTAGTGCAGCAGGTGATCCAACAGCGGCCTCGGGTTTCCGTTCGCCATGTTGCAGCTGCGGTCCAAATGACGCCAACGTCCACGTATCGTCTCATGCGCCAGAGTTTACACCTCTATCCATACAAAATTCAAACGCGGCAACCCCTCAGCGCCGTTACCATTGCTGCACGAGAGACATTCGTTAACGATATAGTGCACAGGATTGATGACGGCGATATGCATGTGGGCAGCATTTGGTTTACTGACGAAGCTTATTTTTTACCTGGACGGCTTCGTCAATAAACAGAACTGGCGCATATGGGGAACCGAAAAGCCCCATGTTGCAGTCCCATCGTCCCTGCATCCTCAAAAAGTACTGGTCTGGGCCGCCATTTCTTCCAAAGGAATCATTGGCCCATTTTTCAGATCCGAAACGATTACTGCATCACGCTATCTGGACATTCTTCGTTAATTTGTGGCGGTACAAACTGCCTTAGACGACACTGCAAACACCTCGTGGTTTATGCAAGATGGTGCCCGGCCACATCGCACGGCCGACGTCTTTAATTTCCTGAATGAATATTTCGATGATCGTGTGATTGCTTTGGGCTATCCGAAACATACAGGAGGCGGCGTGGATTGGCCTCCCTATTTGCCAGACATGAACCCCTGTGACTCCTTTCTGTGGGGACACTTGAAAGACCAGGTGTACCGCCAGAATCCAGACACAATTGAACAGCTGAAGCAGTACATCTCATCTGCATATGAAGCCATTCCGCCAGACACGTTGTCAAAGGTTTCGGGTAATTTCATTCAGAGACTACGTCATATTATTGCTACGCATGGTGGATATGTGGAAAATATCGTACTATAGAGTTTCCCAGACCGCAGCGCCATCTGTTGTTGACAATTGCAACTACTGTCATTTCGAAAGTTTGTCAGCCTGAAACTGTACTGTTGTCCCAAGCATATTGCAACAAACGGTGTATTTCTATCGCTGGTCGTTTAGTTTGTATTGCCGTTTCAAATATACCGGTCATTTTTGAAACACGCTGTATCAATCATATAGTGAGCAGTAGACTCGGATGCAAATCCCAGTGCAGGAGGTACAAATTATCGTAAAGAAGGGTGAGACTTAATATATCTCAGGAATATCAACTATCAACTATTACTAACTATACATACGATTAATCCGGTTTCTGAACGAGTTGTAGATAACTTCTCTCTCTCTGTGTATCACCACTGATTACTTCAGAACTTAGATAATTTATTCCAACCATAACAATGTTTCTGAATGCACAAACGCGTCCTACATTTCTCCAGAAACCAAGATGATCTTATCGCAGGTCGGCATCTGCTAGTAGTTCCATTATCCATCAGTAATTCGTGTTAGTATTTCCAGTAATGTCTTATTAAAGTGATGATACGGTAAAATTCACACCTGTCACCACTTCTGGGATTTTGACACGTTCTTCTTGTAGTCTGAGGGTATTTCCCTGTCATATATTTCGCATAAGAGATAGGACATTTTGTGAGTTGAGTCTCTAGAGAAAAATAATAGTTGGTTCTCCCAACAATCACAACAATTCTGAGGTAATGTTGCCTCTCCTTGACTTAGGTACTAACCCATAAGAAGGCGGGATATTGATATAAATAAGTCACCACTTCATTTACCTTAGTATGATAAAGATGAATGTTTTCAGTACGGTTGAGTTTCTAGTGCCTAAAAACTAAACATGAGCGTGTAGCTAGGAATATCAGAATGTAATTGATATCTGTCTCATGTGTTGGCTTTGCTTATCCATTCGCCCCTACTCATCTATTATGCCCATTTCAATCGAAGTGAATGTACGAGGAAGTGGAAACACGGAAAAGGTAGTTTCATGTCATTTCGGTCACACATCCTCTGCCCGTACGGGAAAAAAACGCACATTGACAGTTATGTGAGACCAAGCGGAAACGCATCAGCATTCTCGCCTGCATCAGTGATTCGCCGGACAGCCTCAAGTAAAATCTTTACATCAGCGTTTCATTCTTAACATACAGCGCGCATATGATTTCTCTGTTATCTCGTATCTCTTCACGTTGTTTTTAAATGACTTTCTTCCGTTTGGTTATACATATTTAACTCATGCGAAGTGCATTGACTTCGTTTGACAAGTCCATGTGTTTTCCAAATCGAGCAGCAGCAACAACAGCTTGTAAGGCAGCAATAAGGAAGGTCGGCGACCTTGTGATGGACTGAAATGTGCTGCTCTTTATGGAGGGTAGAGCGATCACATGTCTGGAAAGCGGGCGTAACATTCCTCTTATGTGTTAAAACTTCTTGACAGTTCAAAATTTTGTGCCTTATAGAACTCGAAACGCGAGTCATGTCTCTCACCGACTCAGCTGTCCAGGTACGACTGACGCCCGTCTCCCATAACTTTATTTTCCGCCAGTACCTTTCCCTCCTTATCCAGATCTCAGAGAAGCCCTGGAGCATAACACTCCAGGCAGAAATAATATTACGAGAAATTGCGTCACTATATGGGATTATCACCAGAAAGAGTTTTTTACTC
This sequence comes from Schistocerca gregaria, assembly GCF_023897955.1. NCBI lineage: Eukaryota > Metazoa > Arthropoda > Insecta > Orthoptera > Acrididae > Schistocerca > Schistocerca gregaria. The sequence continues at coordinate 768,536,150 of NC_064920.1, forward strand.
TGCAATTCACCGCAAGTGGTAGGTGGATAGACGGTCGAAAATGAAATGTTTCGTTGTGGGTGTCATACTGGGATGCAAGATAGATCGGGAAACTGTAGAAATTTGTCGGACTCTGTAAGGACATAGGACACACTTTCTGCAGACCTGATTTAACGAAGAGGACAATATCTTCGATTGTGGGAGGCGGGTTGTGCACCTGCACGGGCTGTCTACCAGTCGGATGAGAAAGTTGAGTTTCTTAGGAGGAATATTAGCATTAAAATGAGGGAAAGTTTAGGAAGAGGTCCACTGCAGGTATTACTGACACGAGAGGATTTCAAGTTGGGGTATTTTGTAGGAAGGCATTTGTATTAGTAATGAGAGGTGGTGAACATTTGTTCATTTCTCAATGACAAAGCAATTATATACTTAACTCCTCGTGTTAATATATATTGACCAGTATTTACTCGTAGTATGGCTTGCAAATTTTTGTTTCTGGTGATTTTACATCTCAGGATTTACAGGATTTACAGGATTTCAGGATTTACAGCTGGAAACGGTCCGTTGCCTAAGCTAAGCTGAAGCATCATGGCCAGTTCACAATACATTGTATCCATTGAAATACCCTCTCTCCTAACTTGAGGTTCTAAAGGTGGTCTAACGTGGCCTGTTAATCTCAGTGTCTTGTTTTGATCATCTATAAGATTGGTTTTATGTGCCTCTCCACTGCCAGCTGATCTGATCGTTTCAGCACATCTGCTACGTCATACAGCATCGACTACCTGATGTATGTCTCATACCTAGGCCAGCAACTATGATTCTTTCCCTCTAACAGCCCTTCAGCTACTGTTTTCAGCAGTGGATCATGTCGTAATATGTGCACGACCAACCTGTTTTTAACTTAGTTTATGTTGTTTATTAGATATTTATCTCTGATGCCTGAAAACAGGGAATAGTTAAACCACAACCTAAAAATGACGTTGCCACAGCGCCCTCTGATTAGCTACATATTTGCATTCTTCATTCATTGTCCAAGGCCTTCGAATATATAGTCCACGACCAGCTTACAAAATACCTGAGTATAAACAACCTACTAGACGAATACCGATCAGGTTTCTGTGACCATCGCAGCACCACATATGCCTTAACAAAGGTAACAGATGATGTGAAGCTTGCCATACATACACAAGTGGCAAAGATCATGTGTTTCTTAGACTTCAGTAAAGCTTTGATACTGTCGACTTCGACATTTTGGTTACCAAACTTAGCACTCTAATTTTTTCACCAGGAGCAGTGCAATGGCTACGCTCACGTCAGCAATACGTCATGTCGGCACCATAAAGCTGCAATTGACGCAGGTAGTATTGGACGTTGACGCGGTGTCAGTATTACGTACTGTACGTAAATGATGTGTCCACACTTTGGTTCTCCTGCAAATTCCGCATGTACGCTGGCGACATCCTGTTGTATCTAAGTGTGAAATCAATAAACCTGAAGGCAACTATCCAGAGTCTCAATACTATGTGCACTGTCAAAATGGGCGCAGATTATAGGGTTAAAGCTCATCCCACGCATAGCCGAAGAGGTACTGGTTGGTCATTCTAGGTTCATTAGCGCCAAATATCGGGAATCCCTATCATCTTTAAGCCTAATTGGTCAACTACCAACGTCTCTCCTTTAGCAAAGCGTACAGGAGTAATAATACACGAAAATATAAATTAGACTGAACACGTAACTGTAATATGCAAGAAGGCATCAGCATCTCTTCGTACTCTACAAAAATATAAAATTCTCTTCCCTCTTGACCCGAAGAAGAAACTTATACAAACACATACACTTCCAATTATTGATTAAAGCTATGTTATCCTGCAAGGCATTTCTAAGGAAAAAAACGCAAAATAATTTTATTTAAAAAAGCGGATAAAGTACCACTAGAAGCCTTCCTAAAAGACAATTTCCATTCCTTCCGAACTGACTATGCGAATGTAGACGAGATGTGGCTCAAATTCAAAGATATAGTAGCAACAGCAATTGAGATATTCATACCTCATAAATTGGTAAGAGATGGAACGGATCCCCCGTGGTACACAAAAAAGGTCCGAACGCTGTTGCAGAGGCAACGGAAAAAGCATGCGAAGTTCAGAAGAACGCGAAATCCTGAAGATGGGCTAAAATTTACAGACGCGCGAAATTTGGCACGTACTTCGATGCGAGATGCCTTTAATAGGTTCCACAACGAAACATTGTCTCGAAATTTGGTAGAAAATCCGAAGAAATTCTGGTCGTATGTAAAGTACACAAGCGGCAAGACGCAGTCAATACCTTCGCTGCGCAGTGCCGATGGTACTGTTATCGACGACTGCGCCGCTAAAGCGGAGTTATTGAACGCAGTTTTCCGAAATTCCTTCACCAGGGAAGACGAATGGAATATTCCAGAATTTGAAACACGAACATCTGCTAGCATGAGTTTCTTAGAAGTAGATACCTTAGGGGTTGCGAAGCAACTCAAATCGCTTGATACGGGCAAGTCTTCAGGTCCAGATTGTATACCGATTAGGTTCCTTTCAGATTACGCTGATACTATAGCTCCCTACTTAGCACTCATATACAACCGCTCGCTCACCGATAGATCTGTACCTACAGATTGGAAAATTGCGCAGGTCGCACCAGTGTTCAAGAAGGGTAGTAGGAGTAATCCATTTAACTACAGACCTATATCATTGACGTCGGTTTGCAGTAGGGTTTTGGAGCATATACTGTATTCAAACATTATGAATCACCTCGAAGGGAACGATCTATTGACACGTAATCAACATGGCTTCAGAAAACATCGCTCTTGTGCAACGCAGCTAGCTCTTTATTCGCACGAAGTAATGGCCGCTATCGACAGGGGATCTCAAGTTGATTCCGTATTTCTAGATTTCCGGAAAGCTTTTGACACCGTTCCTCACAAGCGACTTCTAATCAAGCTGCGGAGCTATGGGGTATCGTCTCAGTTGTGCGACTGGATTCGTGATTTCCTGTCAGGAAGGTCGCAGTTCGTAGTAATAGACGGCAAATCATCGAGTAAAACTGAAGTGATATCAGGTGTTCCCCAGGGAAGCGTCCTGGGACCTCTACTGTTCCTGATCTATATAAATGACCTGGGTGACAATCTGAGCAGTTCTCTTAGGTTGTTCGCAGATGATGCTGTAATTTACCGTCTAGTAAGGTCATCCGAAGACCAGTATCAGCTGCAAAGCGATTTAGAAAAGATTGCTGTATGGTGTGTCAGGTGGCAGTTGACGCTAAATAACGAAAAGTGTGAGATGATCCACATGAGTTCCAAAAGAAATCCGTTGGAATTCGATTACTCGATAAATAGTACAATTCTCAAGGCTGTCAATTCAACTAAGTACCTGGGTGTTAAAATTACGAACAACTTCAGTTGGAAGGACCACATAGATAATATTGTCGGGAAGGCGAGCCAAAGGTTGCGTTTCATTGGCAGGACACTTAGAAGATGCAACAAGTCCACTAAAGAGACAGCTTACACTACACTCGTTCGTCCTCTGTTAGAATATTGCTGCGCGGTGTGGGATCCTTACCAGGTGGGATTGACGGAGGACATCGAGAGGGTGCAAAGAAGGGCAGCTCGTTTTGTATTATCGCGTTATAGGGGAGAGAGTGTGGCAGATATGATACACGAGTTGGGATGGAAGTCATTACAGCATAGACGTTTTTCGTCGCGGCGAGACCTTTTTACGAAATTTCAGTCACCAACTTTCTCTTCCGAATGCGAAAATATTTTGTTGAGCCCAACCTACATAGGTAGGAATGATCATCAAAATAAAATAAGAGAAATCAGAGCTCGAACAGAAAGGTTTAGGTGTTCGTTTTTCCCGCTCGCTGTTCGGGAGTGGAATAGTAGAGAGATAGTATGATTGTGGTTCGATGAACCCTCTGCCAAGCACTTAAATGTGAATTGCAGAGTAGTCATGTAGATGTAGATGCTTACGACGCCTGTTCAAAAATGGTTCAAATGGCTCTGAGCACTATGGGACTCAACTGCTGTGGTCATTAGTCCCCTAGAGCTTAGAACTACTTAAACCTAACTAACCTAAGGACATCACACACATCCATGCCCGACGCAGCATTCGAACCTGCGACCGTAGCAGTCGCACGGTTCCGGACTGTGCGCCTAGAACCGCGAGACCACCGCGGCCGGCACACGACGCCTGTAAGTGGTTATAAATGCTTGTATTTGTTATATATGTGATGTTCGAGTCTTTGATCATGTTTCATCATATACTCAGTGTCTCGTGGCTGCGTGGAGACAAGACCAGAGATTTCCATACCCTCCAACGTCTCTACTGTCTTATGAATGAACACTGCACGCCGTATGTCTCCTTGACCTTAACGCTCTTACCTCAAAAACATGGTAGACACACGCCTTCCCATCAGAGAAAAATCCTTTCTGTTCCACTCTATCGTTCAACCACTCTCTCGAACTTCCTCTCAGTAGCAGGAAGCTGGCTTTGGAATAACACGTCGCATTATATCAGAGAACTGAATAAAATCTCCAGCTTCAGAAGGCAGGTAATGACATTTCTACTAAGCAATAATAAGGATTACCATTGTCTCTGTATGCATTCGCTACTCTTGTACACCCATGTTTCCAACCTGATCTTCCTCATTTCCCAGTATTCTAAGCTGCCACAGCCTCTTTAAATTTTCTTTCCCCAGAACTTGCAACATCACAAAACATCCGTGTTGCTTGTCTATAAATTCTTTTGTATCTGGCACTTCCATTACTGTTATTATTGTCATTATTTTATTATTATTATTATTATTATTATTATTATTATTACTATTAGCACGACCAGCGGCAGCAGCTGTAGCAGTGCTACTGGTAGCAGTATTCATTTTATTGCTTCCTAGTATTATTTACTCACATTGCCACTTCAGACACTCATGTCATTTTAATGCTATTTTTGATCTTAAAATTGTTATTTCTGAGGAAACTATGATGTCAAAAAAGATACTGTATGTGTGGAATCCTGGTCCGGTACAAGATAGAGATGGTGTTCCTGATCAGAGCAGGTTAAATAAATAAATACATACATATTCCTCATTGAATCATTGGAGGAGTTCTTCATTCCTACTGGATGAAGTCATCTCATCATCAACAATCTTCTGTAACGTAACATTATAAACGCCTATAACTTGTTTCAGTTCTGTCTTCCCCATAGTCCATGATTCTCGTTCTTACAAAGCTGTACTCCAAAAGTGGCTTTTCTCCTTCTTCGCGTTAATCCCGCCCAGTATGGCAAAATATTTTGTTTTAACGTTGTGACTGGATACTCTTGATGTTGCAGCAGTCGTCAGTTACCTGAGAGAGAGAACTGGTGCATCTGTCTCTGAAATACGTAAACTTGGTTTTGTATATGATCGTCTTTTGTGAGGAAAAATTATGGACCATGCCAGCATTCGTTTAAACGAGAATGGGAAACCGCCTAAAAGCCATAGTTAGGCTGGCTGGTAAAAGCCAACCACGGTCGTTAATCTCCTGTACAACTTCGAGCCAGATGCGGCTCACCTTTCTGCGTCGGGATCTAGCGCGCTGCGTTTTACGTCGTGTGATCCTAGCGTTCCTCAGTCTACTGCTTTCCGGTGTTCTTTTAGCTTTCTCTGCGGATGTATGTTTTAGCACTAGGATTCCAAACACTTTGTGCTCTCGGGTGGTATCTTCTGTGGCATTCTTTTCTCGTAAGTCCTACTTAATTTCTTCTAACAAAGTAATTTTTACCTTTTTTTGAATTTACGAGGGTTGAAACTTTAATAGTGGCAACTATTTATTTACAGCTCGTACAAAATAGATACTTCTTTCAATGTTTTACTGACCTTCAGAGTAGTCACCAGCACTGTGTGTAAGTATAACCCGTTCCCAGCGATTTGGAAGACGTGGGATACTCTTAGCAGTGCCAGTTGTGTTGACAGTTCGAGCGGCGCAGTCTATTGCCCGACGAATTTGTAGCACTTCTGAAGCCAATGCCGTGAAGTGTTTCCTTCAGTTTAGAAATCGAGTTGAACTTACGAGGGTTTAAGTCAGGGGAGTGGAGTGCAGTAGGTGGTATAGAACTAACTTAGCAGCCCCATCACTAAAAAAAAAAAAAAAAAAAAAAAAAAAACCTACGACCAGCTTTGACATAGAAGTGATGACACTTTCTGCAGGACGTGACCATCAATTTGCAAGACAATTCTCAAGCACTTAGAGTGCAAGCTGTTACTGTTTTTTTTTTTTACTGATGGGGCTGCTAAGTGCCATACCACCTACTGCACTCCCCTGGCTTAAGCCCTCGTAAGTTCAAATGGACTTCTAAACTGAAGGAAACACTTCACGGCATTGGCTTCAGAACTGCTACAAATTCGTCGGGCAGTAGACCGTGCCGCTCGATCTGTCAACACAACTGGCACTGCTAAGAGTATCCCACGTCTTCCACATCGCTGGGAACGGGTTATACACAATGCTGGTTCAGTAAATTATGAAAGTAATCAGCAAGTGTCATGCAGTTTCCTTTATTGTTTTGTTTCTCGTTTTCGACGAAAATACGATGTTCGTTGATTACACCCTGTTGTTTTTCTGAAAATCTTGGTGTATTTTTGTGAGCCTGCGTTTGTTGTACCCACGTTTTTCGCGGCGAAAGTTTTTGAAATTGATTTTTGTATCTTCAGGAAGAACTGCCATTTTTTAACTGTTTTATGTCCATGCCATTGAATCCATACTTCAGATCGCTCATTGACGGCTTCATCGCAGGTCGTGTCCCCTCAAAAAAATGGTTCAAATGGCTCTGAGCACTATGCGACTTAACATCTGAGGTCATCAGTCGCCTAGAACTTAGAACTAATTATACCTAACTAACCTAAGGACACCACACACATCCATGCCCGAGGCAGGATTCGAACCTGCGACCGTAGCAGTCGCGCGGTTCCGGAATGAGCGCCTAGAACCGCTAGACCACCGCGCCCGGCCGTGTCCCCTCATCTGTGTTTACGTTTTATCAGTGGGTGTTTTAATTTCATGGCTGATACAAAGTTATTGGGCCTTTCGTGGCCACTTGTTGACAAACTGCCTGTTGGCTTCTACGTCGGTTCTTAGGTAAACGTTTGATTCATGGTTTTTCTGACGTTTCACAAGCTGGAGTCGCTGGCAGTGTCAAACTTTTACACTCAGTTGCTGGTGGTGGAGAGGAGTCGAGAATGCGGCCGCAGATTATTTGTACCCAGCGCTCCAATGACCAAGGGCTTTCCCGTGGCCACTTCCGGTGCGGTTCTGCTCTTGCTACCTGCAATGGTACGGGAATGCAGGATCCGTTCACCTTGATGCTTTCTTCTTTCTTGTTGAAACTGTTCTCATGTTTCTGTATATCTATAGCTTCTCTGAACAAGTGGGTGTGATAACTCTTCTCTACAGCCAGAAATTCCGTGCTGGCGAATTTTGTTATACGTCCGCCTCACACAGTGCGTGCTCCACCACGGCCGATTTCTCCTCCTGCCCCAACCTAGAAAGACGTTTACGTTTTGTGATCCTGGTGTTGATTGATTATCTAGTCAAGGGTCTTAACGCCGAAAAGAGTATTTTGGTGCTGCCTGCCTGTATGGAAAACGCGACCGCCCTAATAAAGACCGAAGATTATGACCAGAAGATGCGGGACCTATTAGATCCGACCTATTAGATCCGATGAACGCATATCCGACGCAGGGGATCACTTGGGATACGATCGGTTAATCAAGGCGACTTCTTTCTCAGGCGGAAATGCAGAGTGATCTTCACAACACATTAGCCCTAGCACCTCGGCGGTATGAATTACCAAGTATCCATAAGTATCATGTTTCATTAAGACTGGTTGTTACCGCTCCTGCCTAACCGACGAAAAAACTGGCAAAACACTTGGTCTCTCTGCTCCGGCCATATGTAGGGAAGAGTGACTCATATATAAAGGACTTAAGACGTTGCATTGAGAAGCTGTAGAAACTAAAACTTGGACCAAACGACATCCTGGTCATTCCATTTAATTTAATTTATTGCATATTGAAAGACCTGCTGCCTATTTTAAAAAGCAGCTTGTACATTTTCCATTTTACATTGTTCCATATTTCTAACATTTTGTTTTGAGCAATAAGATAAGAGTAACAATATGAGTTGGCACGGGAAAAAGCTGATGGTGGCTCTGTAATGGTGTGAAATGTGTGCAGTTGGAGTAATATTGGGCCACTGATACGTCTAGATACCACTCTGACAGGTGACACATACCTAAGCATCCTGTGCGAGCAGCTGCATCCATTCATCGCCATTGAGGAAAAGAAAACAGAAACAATTTAAAAATTTAAGAAGAAGCTAAAATATAACAGGAGAAGTTCTTATGGAAGGAAGTGTCACATTACCCGGCTATTCCAGGTGGGAGGGCATCGGAAGAACTTAGAGCCAATCCCAAATGGAGCAGAAATTTGCTTAGATTTTGTATAAATAATATTAATATGTTATTTACAAATTTTAATTAAATATAATAAATTAGTATACATTTTTCATATTAATTTTACTATTGATTACTGGCAATGTCATGGCTTTTCTTGTGAGAGGGGATGCTCAGAAATTTTTTTAGCATTGTCTCCCCAGGAAGTTTCAGCTCAGTGTATTTCTGAAGTTAAACTTAGCAATTATTCACATTTTACTTATCTACAGTTACAATCCTTATACATTTTTAAACATTTTCTATCGTTGGATAATGTTAATATATACTTTTTAATTACTCGTTTTATTTTTTATATTATTCTGTGAATCCATATTGGCCGGTTCTGAGTTTGTTGAAGCTTTCGAGTCAGTGACTGCGTTGTTGTCGGAATCGTTTCATGCGTTGTGTTGTCTTGTGATGTGATTTCCTATTCTCCGTCTCATGTATGGTCGTTCCTATCTGAATGTTGTGTGGAGTGCTTGTGAAATTTTGTCGGTGATGGTGTTTAGTTGTAACCAGTCATCTGGCTGTCTTTGTCGAATGTCATTATCGTGCTGTACGGTCGTATGTGTCTAAACATGTCGCAGTGTAATGTGGTGTGTTCCACTGTGCCGATTTTTCCACCTGTGCATATATCTGTGTCACTTAGTCCAACACGATAGAGATGTTGTGGGTACGATCCACGTCCCCTTATAAAGTGGACCGTACCACGTGTCGGATCTATATATTCATGCTCATTCTTTCTCGGATGTTCGGGAAGAATGTGTGTACTCTGCGTCCTTTTTCTGTTGCGTCACATTCAGTTTAGCAAGTATCATTTCGCCATTCATGAAGTTGTTTATTGCCACTTATTTGTTTTCCTGTAATTTTATCAGCTTTGATGTAGTTTCCTTGTTCTTCAAAGTGCTACTCAGTGACTCTCTGGGGCACATCAGTTCTATTTCCCCGAGAGACACCACGAAGCTCTTTATGGCTCACCACGAGCTATTTCACGTAGAATGGCGACTTCCACTAATAGCTGGAAGGTGGCGATGGGTAGTCCTCCTAATCCAGTGACGGCCAACTTCTTCATGGAACGTTTCGAAGCACAGGCACTAGACTTGGCGCCTTGTAAACCTTAGGTATGGTACAGATACCTTCGATCATACACAGTCTCTATGCCAACATAAAACTTACCATGGAAGTAGAAAAGGACAAACAGATATCCTTTCTAGACGTGCTGGTCACAAGGGCTGGTGATAACGTGGGACACAGGGTATATCGAAAACCGACACACACGCAGCGGTACCTGCAAAAACTGTCAAATCACCAACAGAGCCAGAAAACAGGCGTGATTAATACGCTCGTAACGCGAGCAGGGCGAATGTGTGAGCCGTAGCACCTCAGACGCTGAATGCAACATCTGGAAAGCGTTCTGAGGAGCAATCGGTACTCCACCGGTTATGTAAGAAGAACAAAAGAGTCAAACACTCGGAGAAGTGACATCGGAAAAAGAAATGCCGAGTACGGCCTTTCTGCCATACATTCCCAAACTGGCGAACGGAATCGGCAGTATATTGCGAAAACACTGCTTAACGACTATTTATAAATTGATAAAGAAGCTCAAAGAACGTCTCAGAACGGCAAAGGAGAAAAGGGACCTACTTGCAATGTCGGGAATATATCGCATACCATGCACATGCTAAAACGTTTATGTTGGAATGTCTGTACAATCAATCAACAACAGTCCCACAGAAGATAAGCGGGAGTGCAGGTTGGGGCAGGTCTAGAAATCGGTTTTTGGTAGAGCACGCGCTGTACAAGGCCGACCACATAGTAAAATTTGCCGACACTCAAGTTCTGGCTGTAGAGAAAAGCTATCACACCCGTTTGTTCAGAGAAGCTGTAGAAATACAGAAACATCATAATAGCGTGAAAAAGAAAGAAGAAAGCCTCAAGATGAACGGGTCGTGGATCCCCGTACTGCAGCGAAAGACCGTTGTAGGTATCAAGAAGAGAATGCACCGGAAATGACCACACAAAAGCCTTTGGACGTTGGCGCTCTAGGTGCGATCTTGGTGCGATCTTGGCTCGAGTCCACACACCAGCAATGGAGGTTGAAGCTTCGATAATGCTAGCCACTCATGCTGGAGCGAAAGCTTCGGCGTTTTTCTTCAGGCAGTCTGTATCAGTTCGTGGAAATCGGTTCCCGTTAGATCTGGACTTGTTTGGTTGGAACCTAAATTTTATTCGTGTTAAGTAGTGATCCGAATCAGTAACTCCCTTACGTACTCTGACAATTTGAATCTCATGCACATTTTTTATAGAAACTGACTTATGATCAATCTAGAATTACCATGGTAATGGATTAGATGACATTTTCTTTTTGTTTAGTGGTCTCGTTAACTCTCTAGACATAAGACTCAGCGCAAATGATATACAGATGGTTCTTCATTTTTATTAGCCCGCCGAAGCGCTACATGAAATCTTACTATCGATTTGTACTTATTCTCCATGCCGGTCTGTTCATTAAAATCTCCTGATACTATTTTCGTACATTGTTTCGTTATCTTGTTTCTAGTTTCCTCTAACGTTCCACTTTCTTAGGATCTTTCTTGTTATCACTGTTAGTGAGAGGATGAGCATTTATGCTTTGCTAATTGATTTCACTTTAAGAACTGAGATTCTTTCACTTTGGGATGCACAGTCGATAACTAAATCTAAAATCCTTTTCCGTGCAGCAAGTTTCAAGTACTGGCAACTTGCCTTTGATTTTTATGGTTGGTTTACCATTAAATAGCCTAAAGCTTTATGAGTCGAAATTGTATTCATCCGGGAAACATGATTCCAGGATTTCTAGGACTTGAATGACAAATTTGCCTAGAATGTGTAACCACCCTCTTACTAATCGGCCTATCTTGCTTACAATATAAATTATGACCATGGATCGCATGTATGTCTAATGGATTTTTCTAATTGTATAAGGCTATCTTTCCCGAAGAAGTGATACCGGTAGGTAGGAGGAAAGTGTACAACCGACCCTTCTGATTGAAAGTCCACTAAAAATGAAAAGTATTTAAACCGAACAGGGCTATAATATGGAAAATGAAAGTTACTTTGTGCATTCACTCACGGACAACACTGGACAGAAAAGGGATACCACTGATCAAATGTTCAAAATGTTCAAATGTGTGTGAAATCTTATGGGACTTAACTGCTAAGGTCATCAGTCCCTAAGCTTACACACTACTTAACCTAAATTATCCGAAGGACAAACACACGCACCCATGCCCGAGGGAGGACTCGAACCTCCGCCGGGACCAGCCGCACAGTCCATGACTGCAGCGCTTAACACCGCTCGGCTAATCTCGCGCGGCTACCACTGATCATGAATCCACAAGTTACACTAATGATTGGAAAGGGTCGCCAGCCCACTAGGGCAATTTACATCCAAAATCCTGTACAAGATGATGGGAAAGAAAAACACTGAAATTTTAAGTGAGTATGTGATGATAAAGAAAACTGAGAAGTCACTCTTACGTTATGTTTGGCGTTAAATTTTGAAAATGGCAGTCTAGTATGATTTGTAAATATGCAATTAAACTGTATGTTAGTACTGAACTTCGTTACGTGAACAATGACTTTCAGTGGCCTCAGCATAACGTCATCAAAGAAATTTAGAAAAAAAGCAAGCACTTTTTACTTTGCCGTTCTTATTTTGCAAATTGGATTTTATATTATTGTCTAAACAACTGAGCCCTTTTTACTGACTTGAACAAAATTAAATACTAGAATACGTACCAAACCAAACAGCCATGTGCTCCAAGCTATATGTAAAATAAATAAAACTTCTGCATTCTTATTTTGTGCATTTCTTTAGATTTGGATTTCTTCCAGTGATTGATTCCCAAACTTGAAAAATGAAATTGCTTTTCTTTAGTCATATACTGAAGCCTCTGCTGTACAACAGTTAATTGAAAGTAGACTGAGGCTAAAATTCTTAAAAGGGAATTTATTCATTAGTAAAACGGCTGTAACTATTCAATTTATTTCTTGTGACACTCAGTTAGCATATTAGGGAAAAAAAAGAACAAGGATCCTGCTTGGTAACAATGTCTGGGGGCAATAACGACACAAGCGCCCTGAGTTTGACTACTATTTAAATAAATCTTATCAATCAAATAACATTCAGTTGTGGTTCTGGGTTACCCGTTAGTACTTTCTACCAATGAACAGTCTTACTTCAGTGCTGCTCTGCATACAACGAAACTCGGAGCTGACGACGAAACTGTGTTGCTGGAACTGCTGCTGTTGTTGAAGATGGTAGCATATTGTGGAACCACAGCTAATCATAGGAACGGGCAATCGTAATTAATGTACATCATGCCGCCGAAAATGGTACTCTCTACTGCGAGAGCGTTAACACCACACTTCCGCACACTACAAGCGCTGGAACCCGTCTCCCGCTCTCTCCACGCGCTCTGCGCAACAACTGCCTAGCCAAAGGTTTTACAACGCACAAGCACTGCTATTATCGTTGCTAGTCGATACAAATAACATTTCCTTTGGCTTTTCCCAGAGCTTATAAGTTCCACAGTAAAACACATATAAATACAATGAAATGTCTACCTAAATGTACACATACAGTGAAGCTAGGCCCTCACTTATTAAAAGAAAGCATTTAAATTACTAATATTTACATACAATTTTAAAAAAGTTATACATCGGCAACAGGTGCCTTGCATCCTGCATTTTCGGTGTTACAAGTGTCAATCACCTGCTTAAGTTTGCCAATTTTTAGCAAGGTTTTGCTTCTGATAGTGCCTAGAAAGTCCTTTTTCTTGGGGCGAAGAGATTTTGAGAAACTCCGATTCTTCTCTGTATGATGTTCCGGACCTTCAGAATCTAATGAACAGGAATAACTGGACATGCGTCCAGCGCCTGGTGTGGAAAAAAATGTATCTAACATCCATTATTACTATAAAAATAATTATTTATTTATTTCTAGCATTATTAGAAGTAGGTACGATTAGTAATATTAATCTACTCAACGAGATCATTAGAGACGGAGCACAAGCTGGTATTAGAGGAGGATGGAGAAGGAAAGCGGCCGTGCCCTGTCAAACGGACCACCCTGGCATTTGGCTTAAGCGATTTAGGGGAATCACGGAAAATCTAACTCAGAATGGCTGGACACTGGTTTGAATCATCGTCCTCCCCGAATGTTAAGTCCAGTGTGTTAACCACTGCGGTAACCCACTCGGTAAATACCGGTACATTAATAACCGTTGTGAGCTGACTATTGAATGCAAGCACGCAAACGTGCATGCATTGTGTTGTACACGTGCCGGATGTCTGTCTGTGGGATGGAGTTCCATATCTGTTGCACTTGGCCGGTTACTACAGGGACGGTTAATGCTGATTGTGGATGACACTGAAATTATCTATCATCTGATGATGACCCATATGTGATTGTCTAAAAGATAGGAACTTCCGATAAACTCACTTCACGTCTTTGCCGGAGGGTGTTCATGAATAGTGAGGGATTGGGTGTAGACCTACGTGAATGGCACACATTGCTCGAAGGGTCATGGGCACCTGGCGCTCAATAGAAGTTTTCGGTGACATAACCTGCCGTCAGCACGGCCACATCACGATTTTTAAGGCGGTGAATCGATGTTCATGATCATTCATCATATCTCAGCGTACAGAATGACTAGGTGGTATAAAGGAAATAATGCTTCCGCTAGTGAAGCAGTGCTAACAAGAGAGTTTAGTCTTGTGTGCGCGAGTTCCCATTGACGACATATATATATATTTTTTGTTGGCAGCACCAGCACCACCACGACGGCGAAGCCGGAAGCCGGGCCCCCCGCCGCCCCCGCCGCCCCCGCCGCCGGTCCAGCCGCCGCCCCCGGCACCGCTCCCGCAGCCGCTCCTGCCAGCAATGCGACGGCTACGGGAAAGTGATCTGCGATTTCTTCCAGTATCCTCCAGCTGGATTCTCCTTCTTTGTAACATTTCATTGCTCCAGTAAAGATTACTCACAATAATTTTTTCTCTTATTTCTGCCAATTTAGATAACATGATAATATCAAAAATATTAGTGGTAACATCAGACGTTTTTGTCAGACATTTCAACTATCTAAAATGGAGTACTGTTTGGAAAAACTGCACAAGCATGCAGTCAGATCTTGATATGATTAAAATGTGGTGCAAATAGTGGCAAGTTACTTTAAAGGTACAAAAATACACTACTGGGCATTAAAATTGCTACACCACGAAGATGACGTGCTACAGACGCAAAATTTAACCGATAGGAAGAAGAAGCTGTGATCTGCAAATGATTAGCTTTTCAGGGGATTCACACAGGGTTCGCGCCGGTGACGACACCTACAACGTGCTGGCATGAGGAAAGTTTCCAACCGATTCATCATACACAAACTGTAGTCGACCGGCGTTGCCTGGTGAAACGTTGTGATGCCTCGTGTAAGCAGGAAAATGCGTACCATCACGTTTCCGACTTTGATAAAGGTCGGATTGAAGCCTATCGCGATTGCGGTTTATCGTATGGCGACATTGCTGCTCGCGTTGGTCGAGATCCAATGTTAGCAGAATATGGAATCGGTGGGTTCAGGAGGGTAATACGGGACGCCGCGCTGGATCCCAACGGCCTCGTATCACTAGCAGTCGAGATGACAGGCATCGTATCCGCATGGCTGTAACGGATTGTGCTGCCACGTCTCGATCCCTGAGTCAACAGATCGGGACGTTTGCAAGTCAACAACCATCTGCACGAACAGTTCGACGACGTTTGCAATAGCATGGACTATCAGCTTGGAAACAAGGGCTGCGGTTACGCTTGATGCTGCATCACAGACAGGAGCACCTTCGATGGTGTACTCAACGACCAATCTCGGTGCGCGAATGGCACAACGTCATTTTTTCGGAGGAATCCACGATCTGTTTACAGAATCATGATGGTCGCATCCGTGTTTGGCGACATCGCGGTGAAGCGTGTATTCGTCATTGCCATATTGGCGTATCACCCAGCGTGATGGTATGGGGTGCTATTGGTTACACGTCTCGGTCACCTCTTATTCACATTGACGGCACTTTGAACAGTGGACGTTACATTTCAGATGTGTGACGACCGGTGGCTCTACCCATCATTCGATCCCTGCGAAACCCTACATTTCAGCAGGATAATGCACGACCGCATGTTGCAGGTACTGTACGGGCCTTTCTGGATACAAAAAATGTTCGACTGCTGCCCTGGCCAGCACATTCTCCGGATCTCTCACCAGTTGAAACGTCTGGTCAATGGTGGCCGAGCAACTGGCTCGTCACAATACGCCAGTCACTACTCGTGATGAACTGTGGTATCATGTTGAAGCTGCAAGGGCAGCTGTATCTGTACACGCCATCCAAGCTCTGTTTGACTCAATGCCCCGGCGTATCAAGGCCGTTATTACGGCCAGAGGTGTTTGTTCTGGGTACTGATTTTTCAGGATCTATGCACCCAAATTGCGTGAAAATGTAATCACATGTAAGTTCTAGTATAATATATTTGTCCAATGAATAACCGTTTATCATCTGCATTTTTTCTTGGTGTAGCATTTTTAATGGCCAGTAGTGCACTTCACAAAACGGAAAAAAATAACATCCAATGACTGCAGTGTCAATGAGTCACAACTGGAATCAACCTACTGATACAAATACCTGAGTGCAACATTTGGTACGGATGTGCAAGGGAACATGTACAACTGGCTCAGTCGTAGGCAAAGCAATGTCTGGCATCTGTTCACTGTAGTATAATGAGAAAATGCAATCTGTCCACATAGAAAATTCTTACAAAATACTCGTGCGACCCACCCTAGAAGGCTGCTCAAGTGTGTGGGGCCAATACAAAAAAGAACAAACTAGATATGCTTCACAGAAGATCATCACGTGAGAGCACAGGTTTGTTTGATGCAGAGGAGAGCGTCACGGAAATGTTGAAAAATCCGAACAGCCATGTGCTTGAAGATACACGCCATCTGTCCTGCGAAGGCCTACCTGCAACCCATCATGAATCAGATTTGCGTGAAGAATCTAGGAATGCACTATAAGCCCGTTCATGTCGCTGCCACAGAGTCTGCGAAGATGAAACTAGACTAAATACACGCACAGAGGTATACAAACTATCAATTTTCTGTCGTTCTATATTCGAATTATAGGGGAAGAAGCCCCAGTAAGTGACACAATGTTAAGTACCCTCTTCCATGTACTTCACAGTAGTTTTCAGAGTGTAAATGTAGATGAAGATAAATGACATGTGATGCGATGGCACATTATTTTCATATTCAGGTTTACAAAATACGTCCTTCAACTAGAATTCTAAAGTGGATTACAAGTACCGCTATTATTTTTACAGTGGGACATTTCTCCATTATTACCTGGTATCCTTCGTCTGTAGAGCACTCCGCCACTATCACGGCCCAGAGTCGGGCGAGAACCCCTCGCTGTCAAGGGCAGCTGTGCGGTCTACCTCTAACTAAACTACCATCTACTATCCTATCGTCGCTACCCTAACGATTCCCTAGCAGAAAAGAGCCCTTTAATGCCTACCGTGCTTTAAGACATAACAGCTAAAAAATCCAATTCATGGGAACGCCATAGCTTACAAATTAAAACTAAAGAGAGCAAATCTTTGTTTTACGGTGCTGCAGATACGACCAACGTCCTTTCCGTAACTAGACAACTTTTATTCTATCTTACATTTGGAAAGGGTGTGTTCCTTCTCCTCATCTCATTCCTACCTCTTTGCTCCCCTCACCCCTTCCTTTTTCTTTTTACCCTTATTCCAGACCACCAGTCATCCCCAGGATGGCCAGGCTATTCTCGGCGAAGCTTCCAAACGGCCTGATTACCAGCTAACGCACTTGGGTTTGTGTGATTTTTTTATCATCGGTATTCTCCAGCTGGCCTGTAAGAATTTTTTCATTAATGGATGTATGGTCCGCCTGTTATGCAGAACACTGTTTTCTCATGTGACCCAAACACACCTCTGTGCCATCATTTGCTTTTTTTCGTTATTTTAATTTTACACTAAACTCTTATGTAAGACCATTTGTACATTATCATGCTCTGCTAGCCTGCCATCTGCAACCAGACGATGTTAATGTAAATTTATGTGTGTGTGTGTTTGTGTGTGTGTGTGTGTGTGTGCGCGCGCGCGCGCGAACGTGTATCTCTGTGTGGTTTTTATTTGATTATATTTTCTTATCTGTGAAATTCCTAATGTTTAAGTAATACAGCGTGGAGTATTCATTTGTAACCTGTTTTACTTCAGCTTCCTGTATGCGGAGGTCTTCCTTTATGGGTAGTTTACGTTACAGGCAATGGATGGATTTTAGTATTGCTAAATCTAATTCTATTGTAGGCGGGTAATGATTGTGGGCTATTATGTGGTCAGAAAATATGAAACGCCGGCTTGGGATAGGACACGCAATAACTAAGTTTACACTATGTTTTGGTGAAGTGAAAAGTGTTCGTTACAAACAAATGTGTATAAATTAAGTGTAGTATTTCTCTGTGCCTCTCTCAATAACTCATGAGGAAACGAAAGATAAAGGATATACTAAAGTAAAGTGTAAGTAACACCAAATATATTCGCTAAATATCCTGATCAACAAAATTACGTTTAAACATGAAGTGATGTGTTAACTCGCAAACCAAATTCACGTTAACATCGTTTGGTTACAGATAACAAGCTACCAGTTCGTGATAATATGGAAATGATTCTACATAAGCGTATAATATAAAATTAAGGTATTAAAAAACAAAAAGAAAGTTTTTATGCCTAACTTTCGTAGATTAGTTATCACTTAAAATATGTTCACGTTTCAAGGAAAACCCACTAATGATGGCACACAGATGCTGAAACATGTTTGGGTCACATGAAAGAACAGTGTTTTGCGTAACATGCGGATTTTATACCCAATAAGTTTAACTGCAAACATGGGAAATACAAGATCAGCAAGTCCAAATGATGAAGACTTTTAGCTTATGTTTTTGTGTCTTGTTTTGTCCACCATACGTAAGAGTAATATCTGATGTATTCAAGCTGAGGAAGGGTTGAAGTTTTATCATCTTTCACTGTGAACTTGCTTAAATGTTCAGCAACATTCAAAAATTCTTTCATATTTTGAGTGGTGATTATTTTTCTCTCCTTGGAGACATCTTTTACGTGAGCTGTACATTCGGACACTACGTGGTCTGCAGTGACCACCTCTGATTCACAGATATGAGGACAACTGACAATCTTGCGTAGTATTCAGACCTTATAGCGTTCACACATCAAACTGTGACCACTTGCTAGAGTCAGTATTCAGAAAACTCTCAGCTTCCTGCACACTCGGTAGTTAGGCGAACTGGAAGTGACTCAGTGAGGCAGTATTATGCAACCAGCGAAATAATCCGTCTACAGGCGTTCTGTTTGGTTAAGGTAAGGAGAATTAGGTGACAGGAAAGTACTTTAGGGATCCGAATTGATCTTACAACGATCTCCAGCTACAAGGCATTGTCAAAGTAATATCAACTCACACATCATATGATTAGTGCCCATCCTGAATCCAACTGAGGATCAATGCATATAAATTATGGATGGCAGTCAATGAATCTCTGCAGTGTTCTTCACATAGAAATAATTTTAGGTTTTTCAGATATGTTTGGGGATAGGATCGGACGCAGGTGATATAGAAAGACTTGTAGCTTCACCCCCATGCTTATTAAAGCAGTGATGGCTGGTAGTGGAGCCATTACCATCTTCAAACAGCCATTTGCTACTAGCAACCTCTTCGTTGTTTAATGAATATGACCACTTAAAATGGAAGTATGATTTCTACGAGTTGTCACTCCTTCAGTATGAGCAGAGCTCCAAAACATGGAGATGTGATCTGCATTACGAATCTCGACGACTCTTCACAGGTGGAACAACATCCTTTGTATTTTCATATCCAAAAACTGTCTGCTGCAGAGACAGTTGTAAGCGGACAGTTTCCAGATAACATTACATGTGTGCTTTGGCTGATAATCAAAGTCTTTTTTTTTTTATCTGGTGCCAGAGACGCCACTCTTTGCACTCACTTGGTTTGGTATTAGCAACCATACCATCAAATGCTTTTTTTACACAGTTTCTATTGAACTGTTGACTTTGAAATGGTTCTCTAGAGGTACACTAAACCCGGCCATATTGGCAGTGGTCATAGTATTACAAGTTCGTCGTTTAGGGTCATCAGTATTCCTGTCAGTTCGTTGAGGCGTCCAAAGCTTCCCTCTTCTTCTCAGAACATTATTGACACCCAATGTGCGCAATTATTTGTTGCAGACATTATTATCTGAAACTTCCCTACGGTGTTCATCCTCTATAGCCTCCACTAGTAAAATGAGAGTTAGTCCCGATGCCTTAACATGTGTCCTGTGTGTCGTGTCGCCGCCAGACACCACACTTGCTAGGTGGCAGCCTTTAAATCGGCCGCGGTCCGTTACTATACGTCGGACCGCGTGTCGCCACTATCAGTGATTGCAGACCGAGCGCCGCCACACGGCAGGTCTAGTCTAGAGAGACTCCCTAGCACTCGCCCCAGTTGTACAGCCGACTTTGCCAGCGATGGTTCACTGTCTACATACGCTCTCATTTGCAGAGATGACAGTTTAGCGTAGCCTTCAGCTACATTTGCTACGGCCTAGCAAGGCGCCATATTCAGTTACTATAATTGCTATCTTCAAGAATGTATTCTGAACAGATAATATTGTGAATCATTTACCGTCAAGAGCGACGTTCATCATTAATGGGTTGAAGTTAAGTATCAAACTAATTACGTCCGCTTTCTGAATTCTCATTCCTTGTCATGTTCCAGACCTCACGTCAGTATAGTTCTTCCCTCCTCACGCCAGCCTGTGTGAGTTAAAACGCGTGCGTGCATTTCGGCCTCCACTCGTAACACGGTGTTGGCTCTTCTGCTAACACAAAACTGTCATCCTGTCCCTTCAGTCAGTCGATGCTTTCCATGTATTCCTTTCTTCGCCGTTTATGACGAGAACCTTCTCATTTCTTATCTTACCCGTCCACTTTATTTCTAACGTCAACATCCCAAACGCTTCCATTTTATTTCTTTTGTGTTTTATCACAGTCCATGATTCACTTACATACAATGCTGTGCGCCACTGGTTTAGTTCAAGAAATTTCTTATTCAAATTACACAAAAAAATCATCAAAAAAGGATTGTGCGAGTTAAACGAAAGTTCGTAGGCGTATTTCTGCATCTGAAAGATGACGTCTATTCAAATTTCGCTCCAGTGGCATAAGAGAGGCCCTAGTAGTGCCACAATGAGGATGAAAATCAGGTTTGCTTTAAATACGCGTTGTAATGGACTTTAGTTACCTTTGAGATTGGACTTAGCTGACATTAGTCCAGAATGCCTACAAGGCGACAAAGACGCCATTATCAGCAAATGACTGAGTTTGAACGAGATAGTGTAATAAGACTACGGGCAGCTGTATGTTCCTTCCACGATACTGCAGACAGATTTGGTAGAAATGTAGTCACTATATGTGATTGCTGGCGGTTGTGGTCACGGGAAAGTACGGCCACAAGAAGACAGGGCCCTGGATGGCCGTGAGGCGTTGCCGAGAGGCTTTCGTGTTCGGCGTATGGCTATGGTGCATCGTGCTACGTCTGCAGCAGCAATCTGAGCAGCAGTTGGTACCACACTGACACAACAAACTGTTGCAAATCGGTTACTTCAAGGACAGCTCCGAACCACACGTCCTGCAACGTACACTTCACTGCCCCCAAACCACCGCCGTTTGCGACTTCAGTGGTGTCAAGCGAGAGCTCATTGGAGGGCAGAGTGGAGGACTGTTACGTTTCCTGAAGTAAGCTAATCGTGCGTCAGTGCGGTGACAGGTGTTTGTTAGTTAGAAGGAGACCAGTTGAGGACCTGCAACCACTCTTTCTGCGTGCTAGCCACTCTGAATCTAAAGCTGGAGTTATGTTTTGGGATGCTATTTCGTACTACAGCAGGAGCACTCTCGTGGTTATCCCACCAGCCCTGACTGCAAATCTGTAAGCCAATCGGGTGACTCCATTTCTTCTCCAACCATTCATGAACAGCGTTTCGATAGTTGTTTTCCAGCGGGATAACACTCGCCCATATAGCGCTGTTATAACCCAACAGGCTCTACAGGATGTCGATATGTTGCCTTGCCCTGATCGATCACCAGGTCTGCCTCCTGCAGATACGGGACATCATTGCCATCATCGGACGACAAATCCAACGTCATCCACAACCAGAATTAACCCTCCCTCTATTGACAAACTAAGTGCAACAGGCATAGACCTCCATTCGGCACTTGTAAAACACAATATATACACGCTTGCATGCTTACATACAATAATCTGACAGTTACATCGGTTATTAATGTATCAGCATTTCTCATTCGAAATGGCTCACCTTTCACTTACATTAAACTGTGATCTTTCAATGTTTATCACTTAAATATATTACCTAATCAACTCCATCCCTGAAATTTCATTACTCTACTTAATTATTTCTTGGTGTTGGAATTTGTATAACCAAAAAATGCTAGTCAGGATGAACTCTAAAATGAATAGCTGAAGGGCTATGGGCACTTCTTCATCTTCGATATTGTGTAACAAATCTCTGCTACTGTAAGGCTTTACGTTCGATACTTTGAGAGCCGCTAAGACAAGGAAAAAATGTCCAGTAAACACGGGCTCTGAAGAGCATGCCTTGAGAGTCATTAACACTTGTTCATCTCGACTTCCGTGAAACACATCTCTTCTACTGAACAAATGCGCATAGCTCTTAAGTTCTGCATTTTAGAACCCATATGTATCAGACAATTTTTTCTTGTTTTGATCCATATTATCTGCTCCCAAAATGTGGAAAAACAAGAACCTTCTGTAGAAGAAATTTGTTTCACGGTATCGAAGATGAAGTGGTCATAGCTCTCCAGTTACTCTTTTTAGATCCCATGTTCACTTAACCTTTTGCGTCTACTATCGGGTAAATGTAGCCTGTAACAAAAAAAGTGCCATGACGATCTCTACATTGGCAAAAGATTCCGGAACAGTCCCCCACAGGAAGCTCCGCGAGGGGAGCTTCGAGCCAGAAAATCTAAAAATTGAAATGCAAAGGCTCATTCTAAATATAGTGAGGGTTAGTGAAGTGAAATGGCAAGAAGAGAAGTATTTTTGATCAGATCTACATCTACATGACTACTCTGCAATTCACATGTAAGTGCTTGGCAGAGGGTTCATCGAACCACAATCATACTCTCTCTACTATTCCACTATCGAACAGCGAGCGGGAAAAACGAACACCTAAACCTTTCTGTTCGAGCTCTGATTTCTCTTATTTTATTTTGATGATCATTCCTACCTATGTAGGTTGGGCTCAACAAAATATTTTCGCATTCGGAAGAGAAAGTTGGTGACTGAAATTTCGTAAAAAGGTCTCGCCGCGACGAAAAACGTCTATGCTGTAATGACTTCCATCCCAACTCGTGTATCATATCTGCCACACTCTCTCCCCTATAACGTGATAATACAAAACGAGCTGCCCTTTTTTGCACCCTTTCGATGTCCTCCGTCAATCCCACCTGGTAAGGATCCCACACCGCGCAGCAATATTCTAACAGAGGACGAACGAGTGTAGTGCAAGCTGTCTCTTTAGTGGACTTGTTGCATCTTCTAAGTGTCCTGCCAATGAAACGCAACCTTTGGCTCGCCTTCCCGACAATATTATCTATGTGGTCCTTCCAACTGAAGTTGTTCGTAATTTTAACACCCAGGTACTTAGTTGAATTGACAGCCTTGAGAATTGTACTATTTATCGAGTAATCGAATTCCAACGGATTTCTTTTGGAACTCATGTGGATCATCTCACACTTTTCGTTATTTAGCGTCAACTACCACCTGACACACCATACAGCAATCTTTTCTAAATCGCTTTGCAACTGATACTGGTCTTCGGATGACCTTACTAGACGGTAAATTACAGCATCATCTGCGAACAGTCTAAGAGAACTGCTCAGATTGTCACCCAGTTCATTTATATAGATCAGGAACAATAGAGGTCCCAGGACGCTTCCCTGGGGAACACCTGATATCAATTCAGTTTTACTCGATGATTTGCCGTCTATTACTACGAACTGCGACCTTCCTGACAGGAAATCACGAATCCAGTCGCACAACTGAGACGATACCCCATAGCTCCGCAGCTTGATTAGAAGTCGCTTATGAGGAACGGTGTCAAAAGCTTTCCGGAAATCTAGAGTACAGGGTAATATCAGCAACATCAAAAAGTGGATTAATGGGAGTAAGATTCTTTATGAATAGGAAGATACTTCAGGAAATGTTTTAATGTGAACAGTTTAGTGACAGGGTCGTTCTCAATAGAATTGACAGCATACCAACGCCGACAACGATTGTTCATGCGTACATCCCGACGTCGCAAGCTGAAGATGATGAGACAGAAAAAGTGTATGAGGATATAGAACGGGTAAAGGGAGAAGGATATCTAATAGTCACGGGGGACTGGAATGCGGTTGTAGATGAAAGAGTAGAAGAAACTATTACGGGAGAATACGGCCTTGATAATAGGAATGAGAGAGGAGAAAGACTAATTGAATTCTGCAACAAATTTCATATAGTAATAGCGAATACTCCGTTTGAAAAACACAAGAGGAGGTGGTATCTTTGGAAAAGTTGCGGATATACGGGAAGATATCAGTTAAATTATATCTCGGTCAGGTAGAGATTCCGAAATCAGATACTGGATTGAATGGCGTACCCAGGAGCAGATACAGTCTCAGATCACAATTTAACAGTGATGAAGAGTAGTTTAAAAGAATTGTCAGACGTGCGAAGAAGTGGGATACGAAAGTACTAAGGAATGAAGAGATACACTATTAGTTATCTAAAGCTATTTAGTGCGATAAGGAATAGTTCAGTAGGCAATTCAGTTTAAGAGTAATGGACGTCTTTAAAAAGAGCAATCAGAGGAGGTGGAAAAGAAAAACGTAGGTACATGGAAGATAACGAGAAGCAACCGTGAGTAACACAAGAAATACTTCAGTTGATCGATGAAAGAAGGTCATACAAAAATGTTCACGTAATTAAGAAATACAAGTCGCTTATGAATGAAATAAATTGGAGGTGTAGGGAAGCTGAGACAAAATTGGCTGCATGAAAAATGTGAAGAAATAGAAAAAGAAATGGTTGTCGAAAGGAGTCAATCAGCATATAGAAAAGTCAAAACAACCTTCCCCGTGAAATTAAAAGCAGTGGTGGTAACATTCAAATGCAATGGGATTTCCACGGTTAAATGCTGAGGAGAGAGCGGATAGGTGAAAAGACTACCCTGAAGGCTTCTATGCGGGAGAAGGCTTGTCTCATGTTGGAGAAGAAGAAACAGAATTTGATATGAAAGATAAAGGGATCCAGTATTAGAATCATAACTTAAAAAAGGACTCTGGAAGGCTTAAGATCAAACGAGACAGAAGGGATAGAGCATATTCCATCAGAAACTCTAAAATCATTGGGGAAGTGGCAACAAAACTGCTATTCACGTTGTTGTGCAGAATGTGTGAGTCTGGCTATATACCATCTGACATAGGAAAAATATTGTCCACACAGTTCCGAAGACTGCAAGAGCTGACAAGTACGAGAAGCGCAATCAGCTCAACAGTTAATGTAATCAAGTTACTGACAATAATATGCAGAAGAATGGAAAAGAAAATTGAGGATATGTCAAGTTTAGCTTTGGGAAAGCTAAAGGTAGCAGAGAGATAATTCTGACGTCGCAATTGATAATGAAAGCGCGAATAAAGAACATTCAAGACTCATTCATAGGATTTGTCGAGTTGGAAAAATCGTTCGAAAATGTCAAAGGGTGGAAGATGTTCGAAATTCTGAGGAAAATTTGGGTAAGCTAAGGGAGAGGCAGGTATATACAATATGTATAGGAGCGAAGAGGGAGTAATATGAGTGGAACACCAAGAACGGATTAAAAATTGAGTAAGACAGGTATGTGGTGTTTCGCCTCTACTTTGCAATCCGCGCATCGAAGAAGCAATGAGGGTAATAAAGGAATGTTCAAGAGTGGAATTAAAAGTCAAGGTGAAAGGATATCAGTGATGAGATTCCCTGATGACATTGCTACAGTCAGTGAAAGTACTTTCAACAGTGTGCTTTTGTGCCATTACTACGATGCTCTCTGCATATTTCGTTCAAGGACGCTTTTTTTTTTAGCGAGGAATGTACTCTTTGGCTGAGCTAGTGTGTTATTTTTACCGTTCTCGGTATGTTTGTTATGCTTTATTTTGGTGCAGTGTCGGAGAATATCTTTACCTGCCGGCCGGTGTGGCCGAGCGGTTCTAGGCGCTTCAGTCTGGAACCGTGTGACCGCTACGGTCACAGGTTCGAATCCTGCCTCGGGCATGGATGTGTGTGATGTCCTTAGGTTATGTAGGTTTAAGCAGTTCTAAGTTCTAGGGGACCGATGACCACAAATGTTAAGTCCCATAGTGCTCAGAGCCGTTTGAGCCATCTTTACCTCGTCTATTTTGATGCTAATGTCATTTATACAGTTCTTCATCACCATCGTCTTTTCTGTTTTGTTTACTTCAGTCCACGTCTTGCCCTCATTTGACTCTCCTTCCGATTCAGCATATACTGCCATTCTTCCTCACTGCCGCTAAAGATAGCAAAATCATCAGCAGATCATATCGTTCATAGCTTTTATTCCTTAATTTTCATGTAATATTATTATAGGCCATCACTCCCTTTAATGTTCTTTTGCCTCTGTCGGAAAGTTTAGTTGTTCATCCATTATTGTGTTCAATAGAGGAAGGAGTTTACGAATTGTATTTTCTTATGAAGCTAGCTATATTAGCCCTAGATTCCCGTAATAAGTTCTATTTATTAATTTAGTTTTTACTGAACTGAATCATTGCCAGTGGCAAATATTAAAGAAACTATTTTAACATTCACATAACTCTATGGAAAAAATTTAGCAAAGTAAAACTTGGAGCTATATAATTCTAGAATGAAAAGAAAAAAACCCACTGAAAATAATAATGATGACAATAGTAATAATAATAATAATAATAATGATAATAATAAACAAGAAGTATAAGAATTTCACAATGAATTTTCACTCTGCATTGGATTACTCGCTGATTTGTAACTTCCTGGTAGATTAAAATTATATGCCGGGTGGAAACTCGAGCGTGGGACATAGATCCGAGTGCCAGTCCGGGACACAATTTTAATTTGCCAGGACGTTTCAGTATATGACAGAGTTTCATTTGTGTTTCTTGTCATGGAGGATTGACTGAGCGGACACCGAAAATACGCTCCTGGAAATTGAAATAAGAACACCGTGAATTTATTGTCCCAGGAAGGGAAACTTTATTGACACATTCCTGGGGTCAGATACATCACATGATCACACTGACAGAACCACAGGCACATAGACACAGGCAACAGAGCATGCACAAAGTCGGCACTAGTACAGTGTATATCCACCTTTCGCAGCAATGCAGGCTGCTATTCTCCCATGGAGACGATCGTAGAGATGCTGGATGTAGTCCTGTGGAACGGCTTGCCATGCCATTTCCACCTGGCGCCTCAGTTGGACCAGCGTTCGTGCTGGACGTGCAGACCGCGTGAGACGACGCTTCATCCAGTCCCAAACATGCTCAATGGGGGACAGATCCGGAGATCTTGCTGGCCAGGGTAGTTGACTTACACCTTCTAGAGCACGTTGGGTGGCACGGGATACATGCGGACGTGCATTGTCCTGTTGGAACAGCAAGTTCCCTTGCCGGTCTAGGAATGGCAGAACGATGGGTTCGATGACGGTTTGGATGTACCGTGCACTATTCAGTGTCCCCTCGACGATCACCAGAGGTGTACGGCCAGTGTAGGAGATCGCTCCCCACCCCATGATGCCGGGTGTTGGCCCTGTGTGCCTCAGTCGCATGCAGTCCTGATTGTGGCGCTCACCTGCACGGTGCCAAACACGCATACGACCATCATTGGCACCAAGGCAGAAGCGACTCTCATCGCTGAAGACGACACGTCTCCATTCGACCCTCCATTCACGCCTGTCGCGACACCACTGGAGGCGGGCTGCACGATGTTGGGGCGTGAGCGGAAGACGGCCTAACGGTGTGCGGGACCGTAGCCCAGCTTCATGGAGACGGTTGCGAATGGTCCTCGCCGATACCCCAGGAGCAACAGTGTCCCTAATTTGCTGGGAAGTGGCGGTGCGGTCCCCTACGGCACTGCGTAGGATCCTACGGTCTTGGCGTGCATCCGTGCGTCGCTGCGGTCCGGTCCCAGGTCGACGGGCACGTGCACCTTCCGCCGACCACTGGCGACAACATCGATGTACTGTGGAGACCTCACGCCCCTCGTGTTGAACAATTCGGCGGTACGTCCACCCGGCCTCCCGCATGCCCACTATACGCCGTCGCTCAAAGTCCGTCAACTGCACATACGGTTCACGTCCACGCTGTCGCGGCATGCTACCAGTGTTAAAGACTGCGATGGAGCTCCGTATGCCACGGCAAACTGGCTGACACTGACGGCGGCGGTGCACAAATGCTGCGCAGCTAGCGCCATTCGACGGCCAACACCGCGGTTCCTGGTGTGTCGGCTGTGCCGTGCGTGTGATCATTGCTTGTACAGCCCTCTCGCAGAGTCCGGAGCAAGTATGGTGGGTCTGACACACCGGTGTCAATGTGTTCTTTTTTCCATTTCCAGGAGTGTATGTCCTTATGGGAACTTTAGTACTGGTCACGACGGTAGCTTACACTGGAGCACAAGAAGCATTTACAAAGAAATGTAAGAGTGCGTCAGATACAATTGAAAACGAGCAATGAAAATTGTTCATGTAATTTCTGAGGTTGCAGAGTGGCGATACTTTGCAGATCACTGTAGTATGGATAGATCTGCCCACGAGAAAAGACGACTTATATTAACGAAAGACTCCATATTCGTAACTAAATCATTAAAAACTACTTTCTGAGAGGATTAATTCTCCTGCAGCATGTCAAGAAATATCCATGCAAATCGAAGTACTGCCCAACTCATATTTTGTGCATCCAGCAAATGAATTTACTACGATTTTTCCTACTAGAATCAACGATGCCCATTCATCTTACTAAGTAAAGAACGTTACTCGACGTTCACTTTCGACTGTGGGTAGGAATACAAATTAACCTTTGACCTGTTGGCTGCATATATGAGGGGGAAAGGCAAATTCTTGACGTCACATGTCTAGGTTTCTTAGATGGAGGGAGGCTAGTTGCACCAGTAGGCTGATACACACTTTTGGCAAAGAAAATTCTGCCTCATCAGCAAATTCCATCTCACATGTGTACATACAGCATCAAAAATAGACAAATGTATCGACAACACTGTGGCCCTTGTTAAAAAGTATCTGTAAAACCTAGATTTTGCGCCACGTTAATAAGTATCGGAACAATCTGAATTATTTGTAAAATACATGTAATGGGCACAACTTACAGTATTTCCATCCAAAACATATATGAGCACACGCATACATACACACGCACACACATACACACACACATGCCAATAATAACATAGTAGTTTATCTACCATTAACAGTCAGTCACAGCCCAATAAAACTAAGTAGTCAAATAAATTGCAGTGTTTTACTGGCCATTAAAACGAAACAGCCTGTCCCATTTGTGAACAGGCGTAGTTCAATCTTCGTACCACGCTTGGTGCAGGGTACAATGTTCCTAATACATCTAAACTGTCTATGCTACTGTTGTATAACTACGAAACACAGTACCAGAGCTCCAAGAGCTAATAGAAAGCACTGATGCTCAAATCGTTATAGGCACTGAAATCTGCTAAATACAGAGTGCGGTAGCGTGTTTGTTGTGGTTAGAAGTAGTTTATTTTGTAGCGAAATTGAAGTATGAAGTTTCTTAGTTAGTATCGGTAGAAGTCATTTTTGGCAACCGGAATAAAATAATAATTGCATCCTTTTATCGACCTCTCAGCTCAGATGATACAGTTGAAGAAAGGTTCAAAGAAAACTTGAGTCTGTAAAACACGTACCCGACTCATACAATTGTAGTTGATGGTGACTGCAATTTATCCTCGATATAGTGGCGAAAATAGATGTTTCAGTCCGGAAGTTCGCGTAAAACATCAGCCGAAATGGTGCTAAATGCATTCTCTGTAAATTATTTCGAGAAGTTAGTTCATGAGCCCACGCGTATAGTAAACGATTGTGAAAACACATTTGACCTCATAGCAACAACTAATCCCGAGCCAATAACGAGCAGGGATTAGTGAGCACAGGGATGACGTAGCGAGACAGAATACCGTAACTCCCAAAACATCCAAAAATAAACGAAAAATATACCTATTAAAGAAAACAGATGAAAATTCATTTGACGCCATACTGAGAGACGATCTCCACTCCTTCCAAATTAACAATGTTAATGTAGACCAGTTGTGGCTTGAATTCAAGGAAATAGTATCGACAGAAATTGAGAGCTTTATACCAAATAAATTAACAAACGACCGAGTTGGTCCACTTGGTACACAAAACGGGTCAGAACCCTATTAAAGAAACAACAAAAAAAGTTCGCCAAATTTAAACGAACCCAAAATCACCAAGGTTGGCGATCATTTGCAGATGCTTCAATGCCAGATGCGTATAACAGCCGGCCGGAGTGGCCGAGCGGTTCTAGGCGCTACAGTCTGGAGCCTCACGACCGCTACGGTCGCAGGTTCGAATCCTGTCTCGGGCATGGATGTGTGTGATGTCCTTAGGTTAGTTAGATTTAAGTAGTTCTGAGTTCTAGGGGACTGATGATCTCAGAAGTTAAGTCCCATAGTGCTCAGAGCCATATGAGTTTATAACAGTTTCCGCAAGGTAACCGGGCAGAAAATCCAAAGAGATTCTGGTAGTATACTAGCGACAAGACAAAATCAGTGCCTTCTCTGTGCGATAGCAATCGAAATACAATGCCTGATAGGGCTGTTAAAACATTATTACTAAACACAGCGTTCGGAAATGCCTTCTCCCAAGAAGAAGTAGTAAATCTTCCAGAATTCGAATCGAGAACAGCTGAAAAGATGAGTAATTTATAAGCAGATACCCTCGGAGTAGCGAATCACCTTCAATCACTTCCGGCCCTCACTGTATACCAGTTAGGTTCCTTTCAGATTATGATGATGAAATAGTTCCATACTTAACAATCATATTCAATCGCT
Organism: Schistocerca gregaria; assembly: GCF_023897955.1. Taxonomy (NCBI): domain Eukaryota; kingdom Metazoa; phylum Arthropoda; class Insecta; order Orthoptera; family Acrididae; genus Schistocerca; species Schistocerca gregaria. The sequence continues at coordinate 768,566,943 of NC_064920.1, forward strand.
CCCTCGACGGAAGATTCGTATCCAAAGACTGGAGTGTTGCACAGGTAACACTAACATTCAAGAAAGGTAGTAGGAGTAATCCCCTAAATTACAGGGCCAAAACATCAAAGTCGATATGCAGTAGGATTTTGGAATATATATTGTGTTTGAACATTATGAATTAGCTCAAGAGAATGGTCTGTTGACACACAGGCAATACGGATTCAGAAAACATCATTCTTGTTAAGTTCTTTACTCACACGAAGTGTTGAGTGCTATCGACAAGATATTTCAAATTGACTCCGTGTTTTAAAATTTTCTGAGGGCTTTTGACACTGTACCTCACAGACGGGTAATCAAATTGTGTGCTTATGGAATATCGTCTGAGTTATGTGACTGTATTCGTGATTTCCTGTCAGAGAGGTTACAGTCCTTAGTAACTGGTCGAAAGTCATCGAGTAAAATAGAAATGATTTCTGGCGTCCCTAAGATAGGCCCTCCTTTGTACCTTATCAACACAAACGATTTAGGAGACAATATGAGCAACCGTCTTAGGTTGTTTGCAGATGATGCTGTCGTTTATCGTCTAGTACAGTGATCAGAAAATCAAGACAAACTGAAAAGCGATTTAGAAAATTGGCATGTCCCCAAATAATGAAAAGTATGAAGTCATCCAAGTGAATGAGAAAAGTAATCCGCTAAACCTCGGTTACACGATAAGTTTATCAAATCTAAAGGCCGTAAATTTAACTAAATACCTAGGAATTACAATTACGAACACCTTAAATTGGAAAGAACACATAGAAAATGTTGTGGGGAAGGCGAGCTAAAGACTGCGTTTTTTTGGCAGAACGCTTTGAAGAAACAAGAGATTTACCGAGGAGACTCCCTATGCTATGCTTGTCCGTCCTCTTTTCGAGTACTGCTGAGCGGTATGGGATGCTTACTAGTAGGGTTAGCGGAGTACATCGCCAAAGTTCAAAGATGAACAGCACGTTTTGTATTATCGAGAAATAGTGGAGAGGGTGACACGGACTTGATACAGGATTTGGGGTGGACAAAATTAAAACAAGGGCGTTTTTCGTTGTAGTGGAATCTTCTCACGAAATTTCAATCACTAAATTTATTCTCCGAATACAAAAATATTTTGATGACGCCGACCTGCATAGGGAGAAAGATCATGACAATAAAATAAGGGAAATGAGATTTATATTTTCTATTTTTCTATTTTTTCTTTCTAAATTCTTTTTTACTTCGTTGACCCAGCTTGTTGTGGACTTCTTACCCCACGAATATTAGAGAATCTCATTAGTTAATCTATTATCTTGCATTCGAAATAAATATCCAAAAAACGTGAGTCTCCTTTTTCTCATTACGTTTGAAATATTTTCTATATTTTGGTATATTTCAGCATTACTTCGTAATTTCGAACCTTTTGCTGTGTTTTGTGCATCTAATATTTTCCGTATAAAATTCGTCTTTCTATTATAGGGTGAGCACAAAGTCTTGCCCTGATTATAACAATTTATTACAGAATAACCATTTCACATAATAATTTTCATTTGATGCCGTTATATAAGTTAGTGTTACTAGTTTTTTAAGACCACTTACGTTAGTAAACCTTAACGTGTGCTCCCTTTGTAGCTCGGAGAATGTCGAGGCGGTATTCCTGTTCCCGCCAGGTGTTTCGTAACATGCGTTCTGTCACAGTACCCACAGCAGCTTCTGTCCAAGCCTTCAGTTCGTCGACGTTAGCAAATGGTGTGACGAAGACTCTGTCCTTGAAATAGCCCCAGAAAAAAAATTCAAGGGGCGTAATGTCTGGAGAGGGGAGCAATGTCCGGATCGGTGGATTGGTCCAACACTCTGGCCACCCGCTCTCCAGACATTATACCCTATGACTTTTTTTTCTGGGGCTATATCAAGGATCAAGGAGAGAGCCTTCGTCATACCAGTTGCTGACGTCGACGAACTGAAGGCTAGGATACAAGCTGCTGTGGCTACTGTGACAGAACGCATGTTACGGAGCACCTGGTGGGAACTGGAATACCGCCTCGACATTCTCCGACCTACCTAGGGAGCTTTATTAACGTAAGTGGTCTTAAGAAAACCTGGTAACACTAACCTATGTCACTGCATCAAATGCAAATTATTATGTCAAACGGTAATTCTGATATAATTTTTCATAATCAGGGCAAGACTTTGTGCTCACCCTGTATTTCTAATTTATCTAAATCGTTGTTATAATTATACCGCAGTTTTAAAAACTCGTGTTAGCTGAAATAACACGTCAGCAATTATAAAACTGCGATTATAGTGTGACTTACAATTGTTGCCTAAAATACGATTGTGGAATCTCAAGTTAAGTGTAACAATGTTATTTCCACGTCTCAATTGTTCTATAACCATAGAAAACGCATACGCTCTGCTGAAATAACATGATGCAGTAATAGCTGATTCTTCATCTTTGGCATAAACGACGCATTATTGCCGGTAGTACAAAAGCCAGGTGACCAAGCTACATTACTGACTGCCTGATATGTAACTTTATTTTTATTACTTTTGATCGTTGACATATGTGCGGTAGCATGTTTACCCATAGATGTTACATTTTATGATGTGCTCTGACTAGAACTTTAATGCACTGTATCAGGACTGCATATTTTCGTAATAAGCTAGTATAACTTTGTGATGTACCTAATATGAAAGGTAAATACGAGACGGTCAAAGACAATGATGGACTATCTTCCATACAGAGAGGATGGTTCTTGCTCTCTCGAAAATATAGTCTTTGCACCAAAATAAATTTGTCTACATTGTTTATCAAAATACCTAAAGGTGTCGAGTGCAAAACACACTTGACATTACTGTTGCTACATAACTGTTCTATAACGGTAGAACATTACACTTTGCCGGCATATTGACGCTACTGATCTGCCTTGCAGAGTAAGCTCCACTTGCCAACGAGCATATTCGATCTTTGAGCCTGCATGGTACAAGGAGAGTGGAAGCTAAGATTAAATATCTCCATACCTAAAATGTCTCTATTGCTTATAAAAGTTCGCGCAACGCTACTGCCGACTGAACTCTGCATTGGACTATAAGCATAGTTCGACCATCGCAACACACTTTACAGAGAGCAAAAATTGTCCTGTTTCTTATCAAACAATGAAAAGAATTTCTTCTACAATAGTACAAAGACACGTGTCGCTACTGATCCAACTTATTAGTTACGCTACACTTGATGAAGACATATTGCTATCTCACAGAGCAAACTACACTCCTGGAAATGGAAAAAAGAACACATTGACACCGGTGTGTCAGACCCACCATACTTGCCCGGACACTGCGAGAGGGCTGTACAAGCAATGATCACACGCACGGCACAGCGGACACACCAGGAACCACGGTGTTGGCCGTCGAATGGCGCTAGCTGCGCAGCATTTGTGCACCGCCGCCGTCAGTGTCAGCCAGTTTGCCGTGGCATACGGAGCTCCATCGCAGTGTTTAACACTGGTAGCATGCCGCGACAGCGTGGACGTGAACCGTATGTGCAGTTGACGGACTTTGAGCGAGGGCGTATAGTGGGCATGCGGGAGGCCGGGTGGACGTACCGCCGAATTGTTCAACACGTGGGGCGTGAGGTCTCCACAGTACATCGATGTTGTCGCCAGTGGTCGGCGGAAGGTGCACGTGCCCGTCGACCTGGGACCGGACCGCAGCGACGCACGGATGCACGCCAAGACCGTAGGATCCTACGCAGTGCCGTAGGGGACCGCACCGCCACTTCCCAGCAAATTAGGGACACTGTTGCTCCTGGGGTATCGGCGAGGACCATTCGCAACCGTCTCCATGAAGCTGGGCTACGGTCCCGCACACCGTTAGGCCGTCTTCCGCTCACGCCCAAACATCGTGCAGCCCGCCTCAAGTGGTGTCGCGGCAGGCGTGAATGGAGGGACGAATGGAGATGTGTCGTCTTCAGCGATAAGAGTCACTTCTGCCTTGGTGCTAATGATGGTCGTATGCGTGTTTGGCGCCGTGCAGGTGAGCGCCACAATCAGGACTGCATACGACCGAGGCACACAGGGCCAACACCCGGCATCATGGTGTGGGGAGCGATCTCCTACACTGGCCGTACACCTCTGGTGATCGTCGAGGGGACAGTGAATAGTGCACGGTACATCCAAACCGTCATCGAACCCATCGTTCTACCATTCCTAGACCGGCAAGGGAACTTGCTGTTCCAACAGGACAATGCACGTCCGCATGTATCCCGTGCCACCCAACGTGCTCTAGAAGGTGTAAGTCAACTACCCTGGCCAGCAAGATCTCCGGATCTGTCCCCCATTGAGCATGTTTGCGACTGGATGAAGCGTCGTCTCACGCGGTCTGCACGTCCAGCACGAACGCTGGTCCAACTGCGGCGCCAGGTGGAAATGGCATTGCAAGCCGTTCCACAGGACTACATCCAGCATCTCTACGATCGTCTCCATGGGAGAATAGCAGCCTGCATTGCTGCGAAAGGTGGATATACACTGTACTAGTGCCGACATTGTGCATGCTCTGTTGCCTGTGTCTATGTGCCTGTGGTTCTCCATGGGAGAATAGCAGCCTGCATTGCTGCGAAAGGTGGATATACACTGTACTAGTGCCGACATTGTGCATGCTCTGTTGCCTGTGTCTATGTGCCTGTGGTTCTGTCAGAGTGATCATGTGATGTATCTGACCCCAGGAATGTGTCAATAAAGTTTCCCCTTCGTGGGACAATGAATTCACGGTGTTCCTATTTCAATTTCCAGGAGTGTATATAATATTTTTATGAAATTTCTTTGTGAACAGTAGTAATACAAACATTCATATTGGCAAGAAACAGTGATTACTCTACGTTTAACAACTTTTTTAAGTTGCCCAGACATTCAAGCAACTCCACGCTAGGGTATTAACTTTATGTTGCAGCACAAAAGCTTTGTCATCTTCTACTGATAATGCTAATTACGGTGTCGCACAGTGGAGACTACATGACACTTAAGATAGGTAGGTAACAATGGTTGCTGTTTTCCGAAGTCACAGATGGAAATGGCATCAGTATCATATGATATGAAATTGCATAGTCTTTCATCGTTAGAGTATAAAACAATCCTTGATAGCCATAAGTGGCCAATACTCTGCGGTGGCAGAAAGCGTCAATGAGTCTTCCTCCAAAGTGCTAAACATCCCTCAGTTATTAGAGATGAGGACAAGACCAACCGACAAATGCTTTGGTTTGTGGTTATTATTGGAATGCATGGACAATCACGTTACTGAACTTGTACCGAAAATGGCATGATCCTTAGCAAGAAGAAGTCCAGTATACCGTACTTATGCCCACAAGAGAATCATTTCATCACAACGTCATGATCCTTAAAACCTTTGATCAAGTGGACTGCCTAAAACATTTAGAGTAGAGACGATTGTAATGTTAAATAAGGAAACTTGTTGTGGGTTTAACAGTTATCTGCGTAGTAAAGTCTCTACGTTTATTATTCCAAGACATGATGTCAAGGCAAAATTGCTGTTTATCCTACGCATGAAAGACAATGTGACAGCAAGATGAATATTAGATTAAAATCACCAAGAAAACACGGGAAACCATTTAGAGGAAATACGAAAATCCTGTGGCTATCCCATATAAAGTGGAACTGGTTGACGCTATCATGGTTGTACTAATGGATGAGCTGCCTGGGATGTTTTAAGAGCTCCATGTAGACTATTATTGCCGTAAAAACCTGGATATAATGCAAGATTTTTCTAGTATTTTTAACGAGACGATGATATGTAAGTACTCAACATCAGTCCACGACTTTTATGTGGAAGGAGGCTACCATGGAAACAGCAATGTGATTGTGAACAACAGTAAGACCCTTGGAATAGAATGTTTAACATGGACAAGGTACAATTGTAAAATAAGGGCATATAAGAAATATATACGTCAAATCACAAGCCCAGGAGTGGACTAAGATATCGGTAACCATTATATGTTTCCTTGTCTGAGAAACGTGGTATTTCAGGACTAAAGCTACAATTTACAACTACAGAATGGATGCTGTGTTGGACCCTGCGGAAGACTAAGTATATTAATCACCAACAAACAGTATTTACAATGTGTTCCACTATGCTCTGTGCCAACCGCTTCTACGTGGTGTAAACTATCTCACAAGTTACAGAACAGTTGCTATGTTAACAGTGTACTGCATTTTGTCTACTGCGGTAATAAGAATACAAAAAAACTGACTGGCGCTCAAGTAAACCTTCCAGACAATCAGGACGGAGAGAAGATTATAAACTACATTGTGGCTGCTTATATGGGGGAAGAAAAAATCCCTCACTAGGCGGTTCACATGCGATTCTCCATCCCAATACAAGACAAAAGAGTAGCAAACTCAAGTTCTGGCACTAAGTTTAATAGAAATAAGGTGTAAAAAACAACGCTCTGGCAACGCTGTAGCTGAGTGCAGCATGTCCAAGATGAGGTAACATGAACCCTGCGCTGTTCATGAGAGCCTGCACGGTAGCACGGCGTGTTGGGTCAGAAGGTTAGCTGTCGTCTTTAATAAAAAACTGAGTAAGGGATCAACGATTAACTTGAACGGGTGTCATCGGACGCCAACTCCTAACAAATGCAATGAACAAAAAGAGATTTAAAAAAAAATAAACTGAGATGAGACAATGCCGTGGGGAACGTTATGCAGAGTCACCAATGATTGAGCCGCGTTCGCGGCAAACCTTTTTTTTCAGATAAAGCAAAACACTGTATCCAGTCTACGATACCTTTTGTTGTCTTCTTATGCAACTGCTTTTACAATGCTTGTCAATGTACTCGTAATAAAATAGCTGGTACTTTTCAGACAATCTGATGCTATGCTTAATATGGAAATAATAATTTTAAGCACCTTATATAGGGCTGCGTATATCCAGCGTACGGTCTGAAAATGTTGCAGATTAAATATCACAGTACTTGAAAAGGACACACTAAACATCTACTGATATAACAACACTGTGTTAAAGCTTGTTGCCTTTAAACACTTAACTTCTATTAACGATGACGAATCATGAGTTTTAAGTTATGTCCATCACTCTGAAAAGTAGAATGTATTGAACTTTACCATAGAAATAAATACTTCAGTCCTTTTGTGGTGTTGAGCCACATATTGCAGCCCCTGACGCTATTTTGCTTCCGATGGATGCTGTAGCAGCTCTTACACAGTGGCTTCCAAGTCGCAATTAACAGTGTAAGATTTGGCCACTACAGTGGGTAATGCTGCAAAGTAATGTCTGCGTCGCCGCGCGGAGTGGCCGCATGGTTAGAGGCGAAATGTCACGGACTGCTCGGCCCCTCCCACCGGAGGTTCGAGTCACTATTGTGTGTGTGTGTGTTGTTCTTAGTATAAGTTAGTTTAAGTAGTGTGTAAGACTAGGGACCGATGACCTCAGCAGTTTGGTCCCTTAGGAATTCACACACATTTGAACATTATTTAATGTCTGCCTCCTTCACAGCAAACAATGGCCTCCCACTGACCCTCGTAGTGCAATATTTCCGCTTCTTCTTGGTTAACAATTTGCTGCTTAATACTGTAGAATTTTATGTAGCAATAATTTCCCAATCCATCCAAGGCCCTTTAACAATGATCGTGATCATTCTAATCACCACACAATACAGTACATAGGTATCGCACCACACGCTACTTCACAAACTTTTAACTCAGAAAGATAACTGTTTTGGAACTTTTTGTCGCAATGTTTCTCCCACCTAATCCTTCCATGGAGAAATCCCTTTAGATTTTAACTTAAGCCTAAAGCCATGGCTCGTTACAGCTTTAATTATAAAGGTTCATAATACTTTTAAACTTAGATCTGCTTAACAATACATAGAGATTAATACAAAAAACATTATTTATACCTATACATTTAAAACACAGTTACAGATTATTGGCTGTGTACTTCACAGTCTGGTGGCAGCCCCTTGGTAGCGAGCTGCCTTTCTTTACCCTGCTGCCGTTAGATGACATACACGCCCTCAGTGCTTTGTCATTCCACTGTTTGTTTTATACAGTTTTTTACAAATGTCCTGCTACTGATGGTATTTTTTAAGTTATGGCTTAGAATAACAGAATAACTTCTACGAAATGAAATGGAACAAGTCCTACATTGTGTACTGTATACGTGTGTCGTTACAAGGTTGAAAATATTTTCATGATTGAAGATAGATTCGTCAGTCCACATGATGTTATTTATAAAGAATTCGTTATCTACCATTTGGTGCAAAAGCCATTCACAAAACTGTACTCGCCGAATGCGGTATTCTGGCTGTTGGTATTTAGTTACCATGTAACGATGTGGATGCACTTCTTCATCGTCAAACACGTCAACAACCAGTCTTTGAGATATCTGGAAATGCCCTGCAATATCAGGGGTACTTTGCCGAGGTGATAAGTGAACGGTTTCAAGAATAGTGTTCTTTGTTTGTGGAATACGTCTTGTCCTTGGACAACCTCTGCCCATTACTTGTAGACGAAGATGATCGCTTTTTCCCGAATGGCTGACCAAAAACATTCTTATCAGGATGGCACCTTTGAGGGTATCGTGCAGCATACGAATTAGCGGCAGCACCAGCTATGTCATTTTTAAGCACCCAGCACCAAAAGTATATCGACGTATTCATCGTTTGTTTTTTTCCATAGGGAAGCGGCCCTACATGAAGTTTACAGGACCAGTTTTGGTTCTGCACTGCACAGTTAATAAACATATGCATGCAGTTTAATGGGTCCCACTCAGTTGTCATGTTACAGACTAATGTCATATAACAAAATGAGTCCTGCTTATAAACGACGGGAACTAGGGAATGGACGTATAAAAAATAAGAAAAAGGAGCCTGACGAGGATTCGGACCAGAGCTGCATGGAGGATATGGCTTTGATGTCCCAGCAGTCTTCTCTATGAGTTACTATAGCCGGTATGGTAGTGCAAATTGGTACAAGTTCCTCTGTACATTTCGATGCTCACCACGATCTGACAGTGTTGTCAGGTCCTGGTTTTCGTGCAAGTGTTTTCAAAATGCACCCGATGTGAATTTGCAGGATAAACTTTTATCTTTCATCTGGATGAGGAATCATATTGTGACCTGAAAATGTGTCATTTTCCCTTCATCCTGTGATTTTAATTATTTATCTGTAAACTATGTGGAAATTCTTAACACAAACGACAACAAAGACAACAAAAGTGTTATACGTGTTACACTAAAACTGGAGAAACATTTTTTTTCTCAATGCGGGACACTGTTTGCCAGAATACTGTCAGATATAGAATCTGATACTTCCAAATTACAACTGGATACCACAAATAATGTTACTCTACAGCTCTTTATAAAAAGGACCAACGTATCAAAGGGACTTAATCCATCCTCAATTAAAGAAATTACTCCTTTAAACGCAAAAGCAAAGTGGAAGATATCGAACTCAATAAACGGAACTTGAATATTTGACGAAAACAATAGTCATAAAGGTAGATTATAAACTGCCGTTGGAAAATGAACAAGTCCCTCCGGATGTGCAAGCAATAATTGCAGTTTAAGCACAGTATACGGAGAATTCCGGATATGGTAACAGAATACAAGATATCAGCATTTACTGTAAACAGAAATGGAAAAGGGCCATATGTTGGATTTGAGGACATTTATTATATTAGAGGATGTATGAAAAATCTCTTTGTAAATCTCCATTACCTTTTGGATGTGCTTAAAAAGCATGATGACATTGTATCTAACTGTGGACTAGACATTGTGCGTCTAGCAACAGAAAAGCCATTTTCAAGTCTACAAATGACAGAAAAACTACATTCATTTGGGAAAAATTTGAACTTAAAGCCCTTCATGAAATTCTGCAATAATATGAAGGACAATAGGTGGTAATATATATATCAAAGACGAAGTGGAATACATTTCGTATCCATTATGGATATGGAATGCTACGACTGTGATTAATTGAAGAATAAAGTAAAAGGCGCCTGGCAGCAGTAATTTATGGAAACCTTTAAAGATATGGAATGTTTTTACAAAAGTGTAGTGCAGAAAATTAAGGACACAATGAACATTTGGTAAAGAGAGCTAATGATTAAGTTGTTAACAGAGATAGTTTATAGAAAATAAATTAGATATGTATTAGAATTTGAGAACATACCATCTTCGTATGTATCTAGCTACTAGC